>NW_024068335.1:0-168980 GCF_009389715.1 Phoenix dactylifera
GGTCGGATCTCACATCGAAACAAAGGTTCGAGCAAAATTGCCACCATTCAATGCTACCTCGGGAATGACTGGCATTAGATCCACCACCCTGGAGTGTAGGAGCCACCAACCATTGTCATGGATGACACCTCGAGAATGACTGGCATCAGAGCCATCCCCCAAGAGTGCAGCAACCACCGACCATTGTTGCGGAGATGGATCGTGATCTTTGCCGATCTTCACATCCAGAAGAGCCAACTATCCAAGCACTCTAATGGCCTAGCCATCTCAGCACCTTGGTCAGGCCGATTCCTAGCTTGGCACCTTAGTCATCAACCAAAATTCCACAAAACTGGGCCTTGAACTATTGGACTTTATTTAATGAAAGTCTACTTGTCTTTTGTTATCCAATGTGGGACTATTCAAAATATAATTTCAAAAATCTAAACTTTTCTAAAATCAAAATAAAAATTATTCTAACAATGCCCCATAAAAGTTTAAATTTTTAAAGCTATTAAGATCATAAAGAAAAAAATTCTAGGCATTTTATATTTTGTAATGGATGAGGTGTCTATGTGTTGGGAATTATATATTAAATGTCAATCGTCAGCATGTTGATGATTGAATTTTGTAAATGAATTGACAAATCAATAAAGTATTTTTTGGCATTATTCATTATTTTACATCTTCAAATGAACTCTTATATGATGAAGTCCTTAGGACTTATTAATGATAAAGGAGGATTTATCTTCGAGTCCTTAAACTAGTTCGCGACCAAATGATATGTTGTTATAAGGATGACAGCATTATCGAGATTAGGTCATTGTGTGATATATACGTTGGTTGTCCTCTTAACCAAGGAGTGTGGAGACACTGATGGTGAGATCGCAAAAATACTTTCGCGAAACTAATCTTCCAAGTATAGGAGAATCGTACAAGTAATAAATTCTCGAAAGTCCGAGGTCGAATCCTCAGAAAACGAAATATATATGAGATTATTTAGTATAATTTCAGATTAATTAATTCAATAAATTTGTGGATTAAGATGATGTTTTGCAAACAGAAATTAAATCAGTAAATAAAGAATCAAAGTTTGGATAGATTAAGATGGTGTAGGGATCCAGAATCTCCTTTGATAATATCAAATTCATGCGATAAATTCTATGATTCTTTTGTTTTTTTTAGAATTATAAGCAGATAAAATTTAATTATGGAGTATGTTCTTGATAACACGAATTCTCTTTCTAAGTATTTAACATGCTTTATAATGTCAACGGTGAATCAAATAATCGAAGAAGACATGTATCAATAAGCATAAATCATAAAAGAATTTTCAACATATAAGAATCATAGCATACTCAAAAAGATAAATCGTATAAAGCAAAGGAGTAGAATTTACATCATGAACTCGGTACATCAAAGGATCTTCCTTCACCCATCACCTAGGACTTTAGCCTTCCATTAAAAACATATCCTCCCTCTCAATTTTTTTTTCTTTTCTTTTCGGAAAAACAGGGCCTCCCCTGTTTCTTCCCCTTTTTTTTTTGAATGACAGAGGCTGGCTCCTCTGTTTTCTTTTTCGAATGAGAGAGATCCGCTCCTCTTCCCAGCCGAGAGAGATATCCTTTCCTCGCCCGCGGTGGAGATGGTCGGATGAGATGAATCCCGGGAGAAGAGGATGGACGTGGACGGCTGGAGATGCGTGGGATTGATGCTTGGGATGAGATGCGGATCTGGAAGACGCCCGGATGAGAGCTGATCGCGGGATGCTGGGACGATCGTGAATTCGGAATCCGCTGCTGTTCCATCGTGGAAGGCTTGGACGCTAATCTCGGCTAGGAGGAATGGACGATCGCGGTCGCGGAAGCTGGGATGCGTGGGCTCGCGGGAGAATCGAATTCGGACGGGAGCTGGAAGCAGGGCCTTGGACTCGTGGAAGAAGCTCCACGGACGGCTGGGATGAATGAATCATGAACTCCAGAAGCCTTTGAAATGGGAAAAGAGGAAGATGCGGGATGCTGGGTGGATCACGAATCCGGAAGACGCGCGGATGGATCGCGATCTCTTCCACACTGGCGCTGGGAAGCTTCACAGGATGCTGGGAACGGAAGATGCTTCACAAACGGCTGGGCCTTTGCTGGGACTTGGATGGACGCTGTGGATCACTCACGGGAGAAGAGGATGGGCTACACGAGGGCTCTATCGGGAGAAGCTGATCGCGAGACAATGCAGACGTGGAACCTGGTACGGTGAAAATGGAAAAAACTGATGCAGGCGCTTGGGATGATGCTAATTTGGAATCACAAAGTCAATTGACTGCAGATGGCTGGAGGCTTGGGATGCATCGCAGAATATGGGAAGTCACTCGGGTGCGCGGAAGAAGAGTCATTCTGCAGCTGGAAAGATGCATTCTTTTTAGATGAATTTATATAAAATAATGATAAAAATTATAATAAGTGCTAAGGATAAAATACTCAATCATGCAAATGTTAACACCTATTATTTATCATTATTTTGCTAGCATTAGGCTAAGTTAATTGGTACTTAGATCGCACTTTTGCACTCTCATCAACTGGTATGCCACACAGGTGAAGTGTAGGAGTACATTTCACTGAACATGATCAATTTCGAAATGCTGTACTGTCAAGAGATGTTCCGAGTGGATATGGGTATAAGTTTGGCCCTCTGATCTGAAACCGCAACCTGTGACTAGCAAGCAACTCATTGTACTTTGGTACCGGACAACCTGGATTTCAAATTCAGTTGTGAGTCGAGATGAAATTGACCCCTTCTGAAAACAGGAGATAATATCTTATGATTAATTTAGCAAAATCTTGGCTAGGGTAATTCCAGTGAAGAGTCACGGGATATCTAAAGTTAATCACATAATGGATGTACTAATGATGAAGGGTTGTTAGTGAGTCATCCTGGCATTAGGAGTCAAAGGGATTGAATTATACAGTAACCATAGTTCAGGATTCTAGAATATTTGCTTCGCATATATTCGGCCTATCCAGACGTCGGGTACCATTGCTAGATGGTCACATCGATTATTGTAGGAAGTCGTTCCTATACTGCCGGTTTAGGTTCGAACCTATGAGGTCACACGCATAGAAGATTCCTGATTGATCAAGAAGGCTAATGAATGATTAAGAATCATTCAGGGATAATTTGGTCAATTCGATTGGCAAATTATCTTATAAAATAATTAAAGTAATTATCGAAGGATTAATTAGTAATTAGATTGCTAATGAACTCAATTGGATTGAGTAATTAGACTAAGAATGAGCCAAATTGAATTAGATTCAATTCTAGGCTCAATTAGGATTTTTGACTTGATTGGATTAGGTCTGAATCAAGAGGACTTAGGTTGACCAAATTAGATTAGATTAAATTTGTGCTTAATTAGAGATTGACCTAATTGGATTAGGTTCAACCCATGGTAATTGGATCATTCTAATTGTTAGAATTTAATGAAATTAAATGGGTTTGATCTGAAATTGTTCGGATCTTGAAATCCACTTGTCACATATCCATGCATGGCGCCATAAATTGATTTTTAATATGATTAAAAATTAATTTAATTTATTTAATGGTGCCATGAGATACTTGGCAACATCAGGGACCTCTTTCATCATCAGATGGGGTGGTATGGAGAGATAAATTCATGAAAAGAATTGGATAAGATCAAATTCTCTCTTCATGACATATGTCATCCTTATCTTTATCTCACTTCTAATTAAGGTTGAATTTTGAATTTAATCACCACAAAATCACCACGTGACCCTCTAATCTGATTGTGGGTATGGGAATTTCGAAATGGAGTGAGGGAATGGGCGACATGATGAAGGGGTTGGATGTGATCAATCCTTCATCATGTGATGGTGCATGAAGCTATGTTTGAATTTTGAATTTAAAATATAACTTAACTTCACAAAATCCTGATTGTTGCCATGTGAAGAGGAGTGGAGTTAGAGTATAAGAGGGGGTTATCAGATGGTGGTCGAATTCAAGGAAAAAAGAGAGAGAAAAAAGAAAAAGGAGAAAAGAAAAAAGAAAGAAAGAAGAAACTAGTTCATCTTCCAACTTACCATTTGATCTTCCACTAAGTCCTTCACGCCATTAGTGTTAGGGGTCCCTGATAAGAGTCTTTAGATCAGATCTAAGTCCTCTTCAATCCTTCTATACCTTTCCTCCAAGTTCTTCCAAGAAGATGGATGAAAAGTTGATAGCATTGGAAAAATCAAATTTCAGCCTCAAAAAATTCTGCGCAAGCTAGCACTTCCGCAAAATTGGATCTCTCCAGGAACTTCGCGTGAACTTCTCATAGTGGCCATTCGTGTGTGTGGCTACGAAGTCAAGGATCAGATCCACAAGTTTCATCCATCATAAAACGTATTAATCTAGCATTAATTATTCATTATGGTGTCAAGATCTAGGTCCGATTCTCCGAGGTTTTACCCTCTTTTGGGGCTCCTCACGGAGATATCTTCCGAATCCATTCGATGGATATTCGAAGATTAATTGGAATAGAGTTCTTAAATTTCAGATCTGATAGTTAATCATGCATAAAAGTTTTAGCATAATTGTTTAAACGATTCCGGCATAATCCTATATGTTCTTACAGTGTTGATTTCTAGATTTGATCTTGTAAGCATACACGAATTAAAATTGTTTGATTCGATTTTTTCGCTGCATTTTTTGAAACTTAAAAGAACTACGTATGACTTAAAAGAACCTTTACATTGCATCCGTCGATCCGAACCGGCCTAAAAAAAATGGGCAATCAGTTGCCAATCAAGATACTTATATGATAATACCTTGCAATTTTTCTATTTGTGATAATTCGACCTGGGTATTGGATACCGGTAGTTCTTTTAATATTTGCAATTTGTTGCAGGGGCTACAAGTCAGTAAGAGGTTTGAAGAAGGAGAAAGGTTCCTGAATGTTGGAGATGGAAGACTAGTTCCAGTTCTAGCTTTAGGAATTTTTAAACTTGAATTCAGCTCTCATGTAAATATCCTTAGTGATTGTCACTATTGTCCAAGTTTTCTAGTGAATATCATTTCTGTAGGCCTTTTGGCCAAAAATGGTTATGAAATATCAATAAAAAAGGATTATTGCAATGTCATTTGGAATGGTGTTATTGTAATGAATGAAATTCTGAGTAATGGTATTTACATTTTGTCACAGCATGTTCATGTAATGTATAAATCCAATAAGCACCCTAGAATAGATAATGTCACGGATGTCTACCTTTGGCATTATAGGCTAGGTCATAT
Organism: Phoenix dactylifera; assembly: GCF_009389715.1. NCBI lineage: Eukaryota > Viridiplantae > Streptophyta > Magnoliopsida > Arecales > Arecaceae > Phoenix > Phoenix dactylifera. The sequence goes on from NW_024068335.1 coordinate 5,263, forward strand.
TAACAAGAACAGGATGAACAGGTTAAGTAAAGAGGGAATCCTTGATGTTAATGATTGTGTATCATTGACAACCTGTGAATCATGTCTTCTTGGTAAAATGACCAAATCATCTCTTACCGGAAAAGGTGAACGAGCCAGTGATTTATTGACCCTTGTACATTCTGATGTATGTGGGCCAATGAGCACAGATGCTAGAGGTGGGTATTCATATTTCATTATGTTTATAGACGACCTTTCTAGGTATGGTTATGTCTATTTAATGAGACATAAATCTGAATTATTTGAAATGTTCAAATTATATCGTAATGAAGTAGAAAAATAAACTGGAAAGAGTATTAAAACTCTTCGATCAGATCGAGGAGGTAAATACCTCTCCAGTGAGTTTTTGACATATCTAGGAGAGAATGGGATTCTCTCCCAATGGACTCCTCCTGGTACACCATAATATAACGGTGTATCAGAAAGGAGAAATCGAACTCTATTAGACATGGTTCGATCCATGATGGGGTTTGCGAGTCTGTCCATATCCTTTTGGAGATATGCACTTGAGTCAGCCTGCTATATTCTAAATAAGGTTCCAAGTAAGTCGATAAATAAAACACCACATGAGATGTGGATTGGACATAAGCCGATGCTCTCTCACCTTAGGGTTTGGGGGTGTCCGGCGTATGTCAAACGTTTGAAAATAGACAAACTTGAACCTCAGTCTGACAGATATTTCTTTGTTGGTTACCCTAAAGAAACTAGAGGATATTACTTCTACTTTGCTGAAGAACAAAAGTTGCTCGTAAGCAATAGAGCTGTTTTCTTAGAGAAAGAATTCCTTAGTGAAGGAACTAAAAGCTCTAATGTTGAGCTTAGGGAAGTTCAACATGTAGAAAATCCGATACCATCCACTAAACCAATTGAGTTGGATTTGGTTAGATCAGATCCAGAACCCATCTTAGATGCACCATTAAGACGATCAGGTAGAGTACCATGTTAGCCGGACATATACTACAGTTTTTTGGTCCCGGATAGGGATCCTGTCGAACTTGATGAAAACGATGAGGATCCGATCACCTATATGGATGCTTTACAGAGGCATGACTTTGATGCATGGCTTGGAGCCATGCAATCCGAAATGGAATATATGAAGGTCAATGATGTATGGACATTAGTTGACCCACCCGAAGGGATTAAACCCATAGGGTGTAAGTAGATTTTCAAAAGAAAACGGGGCACAGACGGAAGGTGGAGACCTATAAAGCCCGTCTGGTTGCAAAAGGATATCGTCAACGTTATAGTATTGACTATGATGAGACGTTTTCTCCTGTGGTAATGCTCAAATCGATTCGGATTATGCTTGCGATAGCAGCATACTTAGATTATGAGATCTGGTAGATGGATGTTAAAACCGTTTTTCTAAATGGGGATTTAGAAGAGGAGGTGTATATGATGCAACCTGAAGGTTTTATATCTACAGATGAGTCTAAGTTGTGCAAGCTTCAAAAATTCATTTATGGATTAAAGGAAGCTTCACGAAGTTAGAACATACGATTTGATAAGGTGATCAAATCATATGGCTTCATTAAGAATGAAGAGGAACCTTGCATTTATAAATGGGCAAATGGTTCAGTTATCATATTTCTTGTTTTATATATGGATGACATTCTTTTAATCGGGAATGAAATTTCTGCATTATAAGGAATAAAAGTTTGGCTATCATCTCAATTTGCCATGAAGAATTTGGGAGAAGCATCTTACATCCTAGGGATGAAGATCTATAGAGATAGATCTAGAAGATTGCTTGAATTATCCCAATCCACATACATTGATACTATACTGAAGAGGTTCAGTATGATTAATTCCAAGAAAGGCTATCTTCCGATGGGCCATGGAATTAACCTCTCTAAAAGGGATTGTCCTACAGCCCCTCAAGAAAGAGAGAGTATGGATAGAATTTCATATGCTTCAGTGGGATCTATAATATATGCCATGACATATACTAGACCAAACGTGGCATACTCACTAGGAGTAGTGAGCAGATACCAGTCCGATCTAGGTAGCAACCACTGGAAGGGTGTAAAAACCATCCTTAAGTATTTGAGAAATACTAAAGACCAGTTGCTTGTCTATGGTGATTCTAACTTAAAACTTGAGGGATATACCGATTCAAGTTTTCAATCAGATCAAGATGATAGTAAGAGCGTGTCAGGATATATCTTCACTCTTAAGGGTGGGGCCATCTGCTGGAAGAGTTTCAAGCAGCATACAGTGGCAGATTCTACATGTGAAGCAGAATACATCGCAGCATCTGATGCCGCCAAGAAAGCTGTATGGTTGCGAAAGTTCATCACCGAGCTTGGAGTGGCACCCTCCATTGATGGTCCAGTGCCTATATTTTGTGACAATACTGGAGCCATAGCTCCAGCAAGAGAACCCAAAGTACATCAGCGGATCAAGCATATTCTACGTCGCTACCATTTGGTTCGAGAGATCGTCGAACGAGGTGATATTGATCTTTAGAAGATTGATACAAAAAAAATCTGGCTGACCCATTTACCAAAGTCCTTGGCATCAAAGAGTTCAACGAACACAAGTCAAAGATGGGTATTAGATACTGTGCCGATTGGCTTTAGGCTAAGTAGGAGTTGTTGGAAATTGTATCCTAAATGTCAATCGTCAGCATGTTGATGATTGAATTTTGTAAATGAATTGACAAATCAATAAATTATTTTTTGGCATTATTCATTATTTTCAATCTTCAAAGGAACTCTTATATGATGAAGTCCTTAGGACTTATTAATGATAAAAGCGGATTTATGTTTGAGTCCTTAAACTAGTTCGCGACCAAATGATATGTTATTACAAGGACGACAGCATTATCGAGATTAGGTCGTTGTGTGACATATACGTTGGTTGTCCTCTTAACCAAGTAATGTGGAGACACTGGTATGCCACACAGATGAAGTGTAAGAGTATATTTGACTGAACGTGACCAATTTCGGAACGCTCTACTGTCAAGAGATGTTTCGAGTGAATATGGATATAAGTTTAGCCCTCTGATATGAGACCGCAATCTGTGACTAGCAAGCAACTCATTTGAGGATGATAGTGGTATTTTGATGATTAACACAACCATTGAAGAAATATCTAATTAAATATTGCAAGGTAATATGATACATCATTACTAAGTTCGTCACTTCCGGTACATTAGTAGAATGAGATCAAGATGTATTTCAATGATTAATAATGAGATAAAATTTGCGATAGAAAAGGGATAGTGAATTCTAAATTTTAATTCGGCAAAGTTTCAAGTAAAACGCCCTCTCAAGAAGATGGTAGTAATTTTCATTGTTAAGAGTATGTAGCACCACCATAACATATATTCAAAATTGCTTGAAGAATATTTCATTGATTATATGGATGAATCTAACCCTAAGTTGCAGCAAAGTGTGGAATGAGTCGACTCCAAGATTGGTGGAGTCGACCCCGGCACATCAAGGAACCATCTGACACACTTCTGCAAAAATGGCATGGATGAACAGTACTTGGGTCGACCCAAATAAAAGTTGAGTCGACCCCATCTTCAAGCCTCAAGAAAACAAGTCTCTGGAATCTCTGAGAGGGTCGACCCCAATGGAACTTGAGTCGACCCCACCTTGAGTCGACCCAAATTGAACATGAGTCGACCCAAAGGCTGTGTCATTCAAAAACTGGTTCTCTGGAATCTCTGAGAGGGTCAACCCCAATGAAACTTGAGTCGACCCAACTGAACCTTGAGTCGACCCAAGTGAAAAATGGCTGAAATATAAGGTTCTGTGTTTCCTGAGAGGGTCGACCCCAATGTTGCATGAGTCGACCCAAGTGAAAGTTGGGTCGACCCCAGTGAAAGTTGAGTCGACCCCAAGTCTGATGAACAGTGGTTTGAGTCGACCCCAGAAAAATTTGGGTCGACCCAAGCACGGGCAGAAGCATAACGACTAGTTCTGCAGAAGTACTTTTTGTCCTCCCAACAGCAAGTAACGGCTAGTTTTTGAAATCTAACCAATGGGGGGTGTCCAATGGATGAGAAAAACTATTTAAAGGGATACTATTCATCAGAGAAAACATCCTTTTGCAAAAATATCAAACCTTACACAAGAAAGACAAGAGCCCTAATTTTCTTCATTCAAGTGCTTCATTCAAAGAGTCAAAAGAAAGTGGTTGAGCAGATTCCAAGAAACATCAAGAGCTCCATCCACCCTTGAAGAGTGAAGCATTCTGGACAAAGAAGAGAGAAGTCTCATCAAGCGATAACTATATTCTAAACTCTTCTTTGTAGCTTATAATTGTTATATTTGCTCATCTAGGAGTTTCAACTTTCTTCTCCTTTTAATCACCTTGTAAAGGTTTATTGGTGAGCCCGTAAAACCAACGGTGTAGGTTTGTTGGTGAACCCGTAAAATCAATTGTGAAGATTCGTTGGTGAGCCCGTAAAACCAACATAGGTTCTTGGTAATCCCGAAAAACCAAAGTGTAAAGGTTTTTGGATTGTGAGCCCGAAAAACAATCCAACTTAATCCGCGGGATTATAGTGAATTTCCAAGGGATCGCTTGGGGAGTGGACGTAGGTGCTTAAGAACTTCTAGGATCACTCATGACCCATGAGTTGACCATGAGGCAAAATTTAGAAGATGAGGTCAAGAAAAGAAAGACCATTGCTTTGAAGTCTACTACTCCAAAACAGGAAACTGAGTCAGAAGAATCTGATGATGAGGAGGAATATGATGAAGAAGGAATGGCTATGCTTCGAAGAAAATTCAGAAAGTTCATGAGAGGAAAGAAAAATTTCATAAAAGGAAGCCCTTCTTCAAAGGTAACTCAAGCAAAGAAAAGGGTAAGGACAAAGAAAAGAAAAAGGAAACGCCAATTTGCTATGAGTGTAACAAGCCCGGGCATTTCAAGATAGGCTGTCCGGAATTGAAGTGGATGACAAGAAAACTTAAGAAGAAGAACTTCATGGCTGAATAGAGTGAAAGTGAGAAGTCAAGTTTGGAAGAAGAAGATCAACAAGAGACGGCCTAAATCTGTCATATGGCCAATGACGATGAGGTAGATTCTGAACTTGAATGTGATTTTACAGTAGAAGAGTTACATGATGCATTTTTAGAACTCATGGAAGAACACAAGAAATTAATCAATAAAAATAAAGTTCTAAAAGATGAAAATCAATCTCTTATCAAAGAAAAGCAAAAACTATCTAATGACTATGAAACATTAAGTAGGAGATTGACCAATGAAACCAAAATTCAAATTGCTGAAAATGTCAAGTTAAAGGAAGATGCTGAAAAATACAAATCCTTAGTAGACAAGTTTACACTTAGCTCAACTAAATTGAATATGATTCTTGATAATCAAAAAGCTGTATATGATAAAGCTGGATTAGGATATAAAACAAATAGAAAACAAAAATATTTAAAGAACATATTTGTGAAAGCCAAAAATGAAAATATAACTTATCATTGCTGCAATAAATTAGGACATAAAGCATATGAGTGTAACTATAGAAAGTTTAGCTACAACAGATTGAGTAATAATCATAAGCTAAAATCCAAGAAAGTTTGGGTTCCAAAAGGAACATCAAGTACTAACCCTAAAGGACCCAACAAAGTTTGGGTACCTAAAGCATATTCTTGATCTTGATTGCAGGAGTGTCTTGCAACTAATAAGGTGGATAAACGATGGTATCTAGATAGCGGCTGTTCAAGACACATGACAGGTGACGTAGAACAATTTGTCACCTTGGAATCTAAGAAGGGTGGAGTAGTAACCTATGGAGACAATGGAAAAGAATTTATCATTGGAAAGGGTAAAATTTTTATTATTAGTTAATGGTTTGAAACATAACCTACTTGGCATAAGTCAATTTTGTGATAAAGGTTTTAAAGTCACATTTGAAGCCTCAGTATGCATAATCACAAATCCTAAAGATAACAGCATTGTACTTGTAGGGCAAAGGCAAAGAAATATTTACATGGTAGATCTTCATGAATTAGGCAAGAAAAAAAGGATTATGTTTAATTACTAATGAAGAAAGGAAAAGTGAAACAAGTTGGCTTTGGCATCGTAGACTAGGACATGCTAGTATGGACTTAATATCAAAACTAGTCAAGAAGGATTTGATAAAAGATGTGCCAAAATTGATCTTTGAAAAGGATAATCTGTGGTCCATGCTTATTAGGAAAGCAAACAAAATCATCCTTCAAATCAAAGAATATAGTATCAACCACTAGGCCTTTTGAACTCAAACACATGGATCTATTTGGACACACTAGAACCGCAAGTCTAGGAGGGAAGAAGTATGAACTAGTTATAGTAGATGATTTTTCAAGATATACATAAGTTTCATTTCTTGCACAAAAGAATGAAGCATTTTCCGCATTCGTGAAATATTATAAAAATATAATAACTGAAAAGAAGCTTACCTTAATAGCAATTCGAAGTGATCATGAAACTGAATTTGAAAATCAACATTTTGAAAAATTTTGTAATGAAAATGGTATTTCACATCAATTTTCAGCACCTAGAACGCCTCAACAAAATGGAATTGTTGAAAGAAAAAATAGGACCTTGGCAGAAATGGCACGCACAATGTTGTACGAGTCAAATCTTCCAAAATACTTTTGGGCTGAAGCTATAAGTACTGCTTGCCATATTCTAAATCATGTTCTAATACGACCTATAACTAAGAAAACTCCTTATGAACTTTGGAAGAATAAGAAACCAACTGCTAAATATCTTAAAGTATTTGGATGTAGATGTTTCATTTTAAACAATGACAAGAAGGATCTAAGTAAATTTGATGCCAAGTTAAATGAAGGTATCTTCTTAGGATACTCTACATCCAGCAGGGCATATAGAGTATTCAACAAAAGAACTCTTGTAGTTGAAGAGTCAGTTAATATCATTTTTGATGAGTCTGATAGTGAGTCTCCTAGGAGAGAAAATATTCTTGATGATGATGCAGGAATTATTGACTTTAAAAAATTGAATCTTGATGACGTGCTAAATCAAGAAATGAAAAATGATCTCGTGCCATCGCAATCTCAAGACTTGCCAAAGGAATGGAGGTATGCACATGGACACCCTAAAGACTTAATCATTGGTGATCCATCTCAAGGGGTAAGAACTCGATCCTCTCTTAAAAATTTAAATGATTATCTTGCTTTTGTTTCACAATTAGAACCTAAGACTTATGAAGAAGCTGAAAAAGACACAAATTGGATAAATGCTATGCAAGAAGAATTAAATCAATTCAAAAAAAGTAATGTATGGACATTAACTGAGAGACCAAAGCATAACTCTGTAATAGGAACAAAATGGATCTTTAGAAATAAATTAGATGAAAATGGGATAGTCATAAGAAATAAAGCTAGACTTGTAGTTAAGGAATACAATCAAGAAGAAGGGATAGATTTTGAGGAAACATTTGCTCCCGTGGCTAGATTAGAAGCTATTAGATTACTTCTAGCTTTTGCATGTTTCATGTATTTCAAATTGTATCAAATGAATGTAAAAAGTGCCTTCTTAAACGATTTTATAGAGGAAGAAGTATATGTAGAGCAACCTCCTGATTTTGAGAATCATGAATTGCCAAATCATGTGTTTAGATTACATAAGGCATTATATAGATTGAAACAAGCACCTAGGGCTTGGTATGATCGACTAAACAAATTTCTACTGAATAATGAATTCAGTAGGAAAAATGTAGATAAAACACTTTTTCTCAAAAGCAAAGATAAAAATCTGCTAGTAGTTCAAATATATGTAGATGACATAATTTTTGGTGCCACTAATGATGATCTTTGCAAAGAGTTTGCTAAATTAATGCAAGGAGAATTCGAGATGAGTATGATGGGAGAACTAAACTTCTTTCTCGGATTACAAATCAAGCAAACTAAGGAAGGTATCTTCATTCATCAAACTAAATACACAAAGGAAATATTAAAGAAGTTTGGGAATGAAAATATAAGGGAATAGGCACCCCAATGAATCCCACTAATAAGCTAGACAAAGATGAAAAAGGGAAAAATATAGATATGAAGCTTTATAGAGGCTTAATTGGATCCTTGCTTTACCTTACTGCTAGTAGGCCAGACATAGTATTTAGTGTGGGAATATATGCTAGATACCAATCAGATCCTAAGGAGTCACGTCTAAGTGTTGTTAAAAAAATTCTTAGATATTTGAGAGGAACTACAAACATAGGATTATGGTACTCGAGAGACTCCTGTCTAGATTTGCTTGCATACTCTGATGCAGATTTTGCTGGTTGCAAATTAGATAGGAAGAGCACTAGTGGAACATGTCAATTTTTGGAAAATAACTTAGTATCTTGGTTTAGCAAAAAGCAGAATTCAGTAGCATTGTCAACGGCTGAAGCCGAATATATAGCTGCCGGCAGTTGCTGTGCTCAAGTATTTTGGCTCAAGCAACAACTAGAGGACTATGGAATTAAACTAGATAACATTCCTATAAAGTGTGATAACACTAGTGCCATTAACCTTACCAAGAATCCAGTTCAGCACTCTAAAGCCAAACATATTGAGATAAGGTATCATTTTATTAGAGATCATGTTCAAAATGGAAATATATGTATTGAGCATGTGTGTACCGAGAAACAATTGGCTGACATATTCACAAAACCTTTAAGTGAAGACAGATTTTGCATGCTTAGGAGGGAATTAGGTATATGTGATCCTTTTGATTGAGGAGATATAAGAAGGAACAAGTTGTCTCATGATACTCTCCTTCCATTTCGAAAAACCTATGAAACACTAGTCAAACTAGTCATCTATAGATTTCTTGCTCATGTATCATTGTCCCATAAAGAATTTGTAAGGATTGGAGGAAAGGAAGATTTTTTTTTAAAAGGAAGAGAAAGAAAATTTTCTGAACAAGGGTCGACCCAAGTTAGATTGGGGTCGACCCAAGAAAAATCTGGGGTCGACCCAATGGCGGAATCCTATTTTTTAAAGAGGGACTCGTGAGCGACATTAGGGCACTGTTTCATCTTGTCCTCTTCCTAAAACCCTATTTCCAACTCTCCAATCTCTTCCAATCATCTCCAAACAGTAGAAGGAAGCTTCCCTAAGCCGTTAGATCAAGATCTTGGAAGGAATGGGACCCAAACGAGCCGTTGCTAAGAGATCCGGGAGAGTTTCACAGACAACCCGTGTTGATAGACATGCTGGAGAGTCTTCTACAGTGCCTCCACAAGGTGAGACACGTGTAGAGCCTCCTCCTCTTCCCTCCCCCTCCGTACAACTTGCAAAATATGTGGGGAGACCGGTGACCACAGGGAGAAGGATCCACTCCGAATTTTTAGATCAAGAAGGGTTCCGGTTGGGTGATTGGATCTGAAGGCAAGGATGGGAGTATCTTTGCTCCCTAGATGTGGTGATTTACCCAGGGTTGGTTCGTGAGTTCTATGCCTTCCTGAAAGTTGGAATGGGAGGGCTTATATCTGAAGTCCGAGGAGTAAGGGTTAGGATTTCAGAAGAAAGCTTGAGTGAGTTGCTTCATCTCCCCTGTGAAGGAGCTACACCGGAAAAACCAGAAAGTAAGTTGAGAGCTCTACAGCTGATTTTTGAGAGAGAGGATTTTGATTATTCAGAAAATTTAGTAGCTAGCTCTCTATCAGCTGAGATGAGGTTATTGCATAACTTCATAGGTCGGATACTGTTTTCGAAGAGTGGAAGATTTGATCTCATATCTGAGCGAGATTTGGTTGTTATGGAGCACGTTATTCAGGGCATTCCCCTGAACCTCCCAGCTATGATGATCAGACAGATGAAAAAGGTTATATGCAATTCGAGAGTCTCCTTGCCCTATGGTATGATACTCACCCTGGTCTTCCGACAACATGACATATCAGTAGAGGGAGAGATCTCCAGGCATCTATTATTTACTGACACGTACACTGCACGATCCCTAATTCGCATGGGTTATGAGAAGGTGAACGGGCAGTGGGTGCGTGCAAGAGCAGGGATACATGCACCAGAGGGTGATGCACCAGAGATTGGAGACCCCATCCCTGAGGATGAGGTGCCTGCGGACCATCCTACAGCACCTTCAGAGGCTGGACCTTTGTCATCCACACCTACGGGATGTACAAAGGAGTTTTGGAGTAGGATGACTGAGCTTGTATCAGCTCAGGTGAGGACTCTCTCTGATGGGATGTGGAGCAGGATGGATAGCATGACTGCTGAGATTAGCGATCTCAGAGAGCTGGTAGGAGCATTATGGAGAGAGAGAGGCTCATAGTCCATCTATGCCCCGAGCAGCTGAGTCAGAGGTATCGACACAGAGTCATCCAGCTCAGCGAGGTCCACGCCAGACTCAGTTCCATCAGGCTCGACCTCCCCTCACCACTTATGCTAGGAGGATGAGGACTAGATCACAGCCATTAGATACCCCCTAGGCTGATGTTAACATTATGATTAGTGCCTAGAATTTATCTAGTACTCACATGTATTTTGTGTTGATCATGTACTTTGCACTTTGATTGAAGAACATTGTATTTTTGGCATTAATGTACTACAATGTTCCATTTTGATCAATGAAACTTGACTGTTTATTATTTACTGTGTCTACTTATCTATTTCCATGTACCTATTTGATGATAACAAAAAGGGAGAGAAGTAAGGAAAGAAAGAAGTTGCAATGAGTTATCAAACAAGGTTGAAAATTAATAAAAGGGGACAATATACACTTAAGGGGGAGCGATATGTAACAATGAAATTGTTAAAGTCTAAACTTTTAATCAAATTTCAGAATTTGGCACATACCTTTCACACCTCGATACATAATCTGAAACTCTTGCTTTATCTCAAATTTTTGAAGTTCAATCTTTAATTAAATATAAAAGAAAGGGGGAGTAAATCAAAAAGTTCAAATTGGCAATATTTGGATGAAAAAGGGGGAGACTTCACTCTCAAATTTGAAAAGCTGAAATTTAGCAACTTGAGCTCTTCTAAAACTGATTTTAAGTTAAGTAACAATCTGCGCATACTCAATATTTTGTAATCATCAAAAAGGGGAAGATTGAGGATGATAGTGGTATTTTGATGATTAACACAACCATTGAAGGAATATCTAATTAAATATTGTAAGGTAATATGATACATCATTACTAAGTTCGTCACTCTCGGTACATTAGTAGAATGAGATCAAGATGTATTTCAATGATTAATAATGAGATAAAATTTGCAATAGAAAAGGGATAGTGAATTCTAAATTTTAATTCGGCAAAGTTTCAAGTAAAACGCACTCTCAAGAAGATGGTAGTAATTTTCATTGTTAAGAGTATGTAGCACCACCATGACATATATTCAAAATTGCTTGAAGAATATTTCATTGATTATATGGATGAATCTAACCCTAAGTTGCAGCAAAGTGTGGAATGAGTCGACCCCAAGATTGGTGGAGTCGACCCCGGCACATCAAAGAACCATCTGACACACTTCTGCAAAAATGGCATGGATGAACAGTACTTGGGTCGACCCAAATAAAAGTTGAGTCGACCCCATCTTCAAGCCACAAGAAAACAAGTCTTTGGAATCTCTGAGAGGGTCGACCCCAATAGAACTTGAGTCGACCCCACCTTGAGTCGACCCAAATTGAACATGAGTCGACCCAAAGGCTGTGTCATTCAAAAACTGCTTCTCTGGAATCTCTGAGAGGGTCGACCCCAATGGAACTTGAGTCGACCCAACTGAACCTTGAGTCGACCCAAAATGTGTTGAGTCGACCCAAGTGAAAAACGGCTGAAATATAAGGTTCTGTGTTTCCTGAGAGGGTCGACCCCAATGTTGCATGAGTCGACCCAAGTGAAAGTTAGGTCGACCCCAGTGAAAGTTGAGTCGACCCCAAATCTGATGAACAGTGGTTTGAGTCGACCCCAGAAAAGTTTGGGTCGACCCAAGCACGGGCAGAAGCATAACGGCTAGTTCTGCAGAAGTACTTTTTGTCCTCCCAACAGCAAGTAACGGCTAGTTTTTGAAATCTAACCAATGGGGGGTGTCCAATGGATGAGAAAAACTATTTAAAGGGATACTATTCATCAGAGAAAACATCTTTTTGCAAAAATATCAAAGCTTACACAAGAAAGACAAGAGCCCTAATTTTCTTCATTCAAGTGCTTCATTCAAAGAGTCAAAAGAAAGTGGCTGAGCAGATTCCAAGAAACATCAAGAGCTCCATCCACCCTTGAAGAGTGAAGCATTCTTGACAAAGAAGAGAGAAGTCTCATCAAGCTATATTCTAAACTCTTCTTTGTAGCTTATAATTGTTATATTTGCTCATCTAGGAGTTTCAACTTTCTTCTCCTTTTAATCACCTTGTAAAGGTTTGTTGGTGAGCCCGTAAAACCGACGGTGTAGGTTTGTTGGTGAACCCGTAAAACCAATTGTGAAGGTTCGTTCGTGAGCCCGTAAAACCAACATAGGTTCTTGGTAATCCCGAAAAACCAAAGTGTAAAGATTTTTGGATTGTGAGCCCGGAAAACAATCCAACTGTAATTTGCGGGATTATAGTGAATTTCCAAGGGGTAGCTTGGGGAGTGGACGTAGGTGCTTAGGAGAGCACCGAACCACTATACTTCTTGTGTGTTTGCATTGTGTATTATTTTAACTTCACTCACTCATCGATTGACTAGATTAAGATAGTAAAAATTTAGAGAAACCAATTCACCCCCCCCCTCTTGGCTTGTCACCTTAGGCAACATCATTGTACTTTAGTACCGGACTACCTAAATTTCTAATTCAGTGACGGAAGGTCACTGGGTGCAGTCAAGTACTTGCGTAGTTAGTTGTGAGTCAAGATGGAATTGACCCCTCCTGAAAACAGGAGATAATGTCTTATGATTAATTTAGCAAAACCTTGGCCAGGATAATCCCAGTGAGGAGTCACGGGATATCTAAGGTTAATCACATAATAGATGTACTAATAATGAAGGGTTGACAGTGAGCTCTAAGTCATCCTAGCATTAGGAGTCAAAGGGATTGAATTATATAGTTATCATAGTTCAGAATTCTAGAATATTTGCTTCGCATATATTCGGCCTATCCGGATGTCGGGTACCATTGCTAGATGGTCACATCGATTAGTGTAGGAAGTCGTTTCTATACTACCGGCTTAGGTTCGAACCTATGAGGTCACATGCATAGAAGATTCCTGATTGATCAAGAAGGTTGATGAATGATTAAGAATCATTCAGGGATAATTTGGTCAATTCGATTGGCAAATTATCTTATAAATTAATTAAAGTAATTATCGGAGGATTAATTAGTAATTAGATTGCTAATGAACTCAATTGGATTGAGTAATTAGACTAATTAAAGTAATTATCTGAGTTTGTATGTATCAAGGCATGTGATATGCACTACCCAAAAATTGTGATTTTCTCTATGTGCAGGTCTACGATGATCTCGTCTTCAAGTTACAATAATTTAGCTCAGCCTGATGCTCCTCTAACGAGTATGATTGCTGGAGAGGCTTGACAACTTGGGGTCGACTCAACTTTCACTGAGGTCGACTCATGCTACATTGGGGTCGGCCCTCTCAGGAAACACAGAACCTTACATTTCAGCCGTCTTTCACTTGGGTCGACTCAACTCTTTTTGGGTCGACTCAAGGTTCAGGTGGGTCGACTCAATTTCCATTGGGGTCGACCCTCTCAGGGATTCCAGAGAACTAGTTTTTGAATGACACAGCCTTTGGGTCGACTCATGTTCAGTTTGGGTCGACTCAAGGTGGGGTCGACTCAAGTTCCATTGGGGTCGACCCTCTCAGGGATTCCAGAGACTTGTTTTCATGAGGCTTGAAGATGGGGTTGACTCAATGTTGACCACCTAATGGATTTTGATGAATACAAAACACGAGAGTATAATTTCATTTATCTTAACAATTTAATTGAGGATTTCATGTGTTTAATTAAGAATATTGTTAAGAAATGTCTAGGCAAGTTCCCATAATTTTTATGAATTTATTGAAGAATTTTTGAGTTGAAGAAAACAGATCAGGGACAGCCGAGACGTCTCCGGGTTGTCTCAGAGACGTCTCTGGCACAAACAGGAAGAACTGGCACGTCTGGAGACGTCCCCGGTACCTGCGGAGTCGTCCCCGCAAGTAAAAAGCAGACCAGCGGAGTCGTCCCCTAGATAGCGGAGACGGCTCTCTCAGGGTTTTCCAGAGAATGATTTTTTCGGAGATAAGGCAGCGGAGACGTCCCCTGAAAAAGCGGAGTCATCCCCATGCAAAAAGCGCAAACAAGCGGAGACGTCCCCGTAAAGCGCGGAGACGTCCCCGGAGCGCGGAGTCATCCCCGAAGCAGCGGAGTCATCCCCATGCAAAAAGCGCAAACAAGCGGAGACGTCCCCGTAAAGCGCGGAGACGTCCCCGGAGCGCCTGGGACGCGACTGACAACTTTTTCAGGTAGATTTGAATTTCAAACGGTCATATCTTTGTGTCTAACGGCTATATTTGCTTTTTGGGCTATAAAAGGGACCTCTTAAGTGCTTCTCAACAACTTCTCACCAACCCAACACAAGATCATTCAAGAGAGAAGAAAGAAAAAGAGGTTCAAGGGAGTTAGAGCTTTCAAGAGGAGAAATCAAGTGCATTCAAGCTTTCCCATCTGATTTCGAGCTCATCTACTCACTCCCACTTGGCAATCAAAGCTCGCATTCAAGCCAACGTGATCCACATCAGAAGAACCACCATCATCCACGCTTCCAACGGCAAAAAGGGTTCTTCCGATTTTATTGTTTCTCATTGTTATATTTGCTTCTTAAGAGCTTTCAAATCTTTTGTAAAACGTTTGAATATTGAGCTTGTTTCAGTCAAGGGACTTGGAACAAGGGATAGGCGTCCCAAGCCTAAGTTAAAATTGGCGGATTGTAGGGTTCGTTGTTAGCCCGGGGTAAAACAACGAGTTGGGTAGTTCACTCGAAAAACTACCGGATTGTAGGGTTCGTTGTTAGCCCGGTGTAAAACAACGAGTTGGGTAGTGCACTCGCAAAACTACCGGACTGTAATCTGGACGATTATAGTGAAATTTCCAAGAGGTCTTGGGGAGTGGATGTAGGTGCTGGGGTGCACTGAACCACTATATGTTTGTTGTATTTGTGATGCTTTTTGTCATTGTCTAACTTGCTCACTTACTTACTTAGATAAATTGCTTGCTTAACTCTTATCCGCGCATCCTTTAGTTGCAAGCATATTCAATTTACTTAATCAAGTCTCACTCAATAAATCAAACTGTTGCTAAGTTTAAATTCCACTGTGCATCTATACAACTTAGCATAATTAATTGAAAAGTGTTAGAAGTAGCCTAAAAGTTTTAAAAGACCCAATTCACCCCCCCTCTTGGGTTGTATCCACTGGGCAACAAGTGGTATCAGAGCGGGTGCTCAAATATTATTTGTAGTCTTAACCGACTAGAGCCAAAGATCATGACAACTCAAATAGATAGTTTTCTAGGAGAAGGACAATCAATTGATACACTTCCACTATTTAATGGCATAAACTATACACATTGGAAAATACGCATGCGCATTTTTATTCAATCACAAAACTATTATTTATGGAAAATCATAACAAATAACCTTCACACACTCTCACAAACTATTAATGAAAAGGACTTAGCACAATTGAACGCTAATGCTATGAACATGTTATATTGTGCTATTCAAGAAACAAAGTTTAATGAAATTTCTGCATGCTTATCTGCTAAGGAGATCTGGGATACTTTAGAAAATATGTATGATAAATCTCAGACTAGCTCACATGTGCTTCAAATATATACTAACAATGAGACTGCAGAAAAGGGTGTTGAATCTCCCTCAGTCGAGTCGACTCCAAGTATCTCAGAGTCGACTCTCAAGTTCACCGAGTCGACTCCAATAAGGTCCGAGTCGACTCCGAGGCAAATCAGCTTCCTAAAGACAAAGAAGAAAAGGAAGCAAGAAGAAAGGAAGAAAGAGGTAAAAAGGAAGAAAGCCTTGACCAAGAAAGAGTCAAGCCAGAAAATAAAAGTTAGGAGCGACAATGATGATATTAGCTCCAAGAAACTACAAGAGGTAACTGACTTGTGCTTTATGGCACAAGAAGACAAGGTAAAAACTGAATCTACTCTTACATCAAATAATTTTCAAGAAGAATTTTCTTATGATGAATTATTAAATGCTTTTCATGATTTGTATGGTGAATGTAGAAAATTAGCTGTAAAAAATAAAAATCTTAAGAAACTAAATTCTGAAAATGAATGCTTAAGGTCATTTTCAGAAGAATTGATTCAGAAAAATCATAGCTTAATTAAAGAAAATCAAAACTTAAGCGAAGAAATTAATCAATTAAAATCTTGCATTAACAAATTCACCGTAAGCTCAGAAAGATTAAAAATGATGTTTGAAAGCCAACATGCTGATTTTGATAAATCAAAATTTAGCTTGACTCCTTCACTTAGCTATAAATCTCTAGAGAAAAAAGGTTATCAATTTACCAAGCAAACCATTAAATAAGATAACTTATTTCAAAAATGAAAAGGATGGGAATAACAACTTTACCTATCGTTCTAGTATAATTAAATCAAATAGTAAAGTTATTACTATTAAACAGATATGGGTTCCAAAAGGAACCATATGTCCTAACTCTCAAGGACTCAAGCAAGCTTGGGTACCCAAAATGAGAAAATGAGGATGTACACATAGGTGTACCAAGGTACCCATGGAACATAAAGAAACTTAAAAAGTTATTAACAAAAAAATAATAATGAAATCAGTAATTCTTGCATCTCATCATTATTTGTGCTTTAGTATTTGATATGATTTGCTAGTAGTGATCAATTTTGTGATATAGAAAATACTTTTGGAAATATAATCAAATCATTTCATTTTACTCACTAGTGGATAAGGTGCTAAATGATTAATCAACTTATTAAGAATAACTCTATGAATTCTCTATATGCTTGATTGAGAGTTTTTATCTATGGCATTATTGTTTATTGATCATAGATATGATAATGTGTACTTGGTATGCTTTTGAATATATGCACTATGAATACCAAGATTAAAGAAACCATATTTGGCAGCTCATGCTAGTATGTACTTAATCTCAAAAGACCTTGCCATAGGCTTACTTAGATTATCCTCTTAAAGGTCAAAGTTTTACTATGCATGCTAAATAAGGAAACAAACAAAAATAATTTCTAAATCTAGAGATGTTGTTTCCAACACTAATTTTTCAAAAGCTTACATTAGCCTTGTTCTTGGCACTCAAATTAAAATATTTTCTGTATTGGCACAAACTCACAAAAAGCGATCAAATGATAAAGGTTTGCAAACTATGAAATCATGGCATAGTGATTGAAAACCAATTTTGTGTTAAGTTGTGCACAGAAAAATAATATTTTCAGCACCAAGGATACCTTAAGTAAAATAGGATTAATAGAATTCTTGAAGAAATGAAAAAGACAATTGTGTATGATAGTCATCTACTTAAATGATTTTTTAAAAGCTATCATCACTGCTTGTCATACATATGATTTCTATTAGATCTATTTTTGATGAAAACTCCTTTTGATCTTCTGAAAAATGGAAAATGAACCATTGCATATCTTTCATATTTTTCAGTCGTACATGTTATGCTTGATATGTTCTTATGAAAAATAATGCCAAATCTGATAGAGATATGTCTATCCTTGGATATCATTCATCAAGCAATGCATATAGAATATTCAATGAAAAGATTTTAGTTGCAAAAATATCAAGTCGTCTTATTCTCTATGAGACTAATGATTTATTGTTAAGATACTAAGATCAAATTATATATGGTTAATCTTTTACATATAACAATCTGAAAACTTGTTAATAATTATAACAAAATTGAGTTTCTCAGAAATGCACTTAATGAAGAAAAATTGATAACTACTAAAAGACTGAATCAAGAAAAGATGAAATAGATCTTGATTCTTGTATGATTAAAAGTAAAGATCACCACTATCATTTGCTTGACTCATGAGCTTTATATTCTGTCAAATGAATGTGTAGAATTCACTCCTATGTGGTTATTTCATTAAAAAGTAGATCTATGTTAAATAACCACCATATTTAAAAATTACACATTACATATATGATAAAGCAATATGTGATTTAAAATAAGCATCAAAAGCTTAATATATAAAAGCTTAGGTAACCTTGTTGATAGAAAGTAATAGTGATAAATCTATGCATCAAAAAGAAGAATCTATGATATCTTGCTTGCTCATAGCACACATTGATGGCATCATTTTTGTTCTACCAATGAAAATTTATATGAATAGTTATATTGCAAGGTGAGTTTGAAATATGATGAATGAATTAACATCTTCTCTCAAACTCCAAATTAAGACAAACAGGAAAGGGGATCTTCATTGACCAATGTTAGTCCACAAGAAAACTCTTATAGAAGATTGGCGTGAAGAAGGTATATCTATGACCCCATCTTGTAGAAATTATAAAGGATGAGCAAAGTAGATCTATTGTTTAAAGCTGTATTGAAGCATGATAGAATAATTATTTTATCATACAGCTAGTAGACCAGATTGTATGCTCATTATGTGACCTTGTGCAAGACTTCAATCTAACTTTAATTAATCATATTTTATTGATAACAAATACGTCATAATCTGAATTTTGATAGAAACAAACGTTTAAGATAAGTTGATTAAAACTTAGTTAACACATCTTATTGATAATTATCTTAAGCAAATAGAATCTAAACTAAATTGATTTGACCTTGATAAATCTGTCTATTGCCTCACATGCTTGTCCTTGAACTATCTTGGTTAATGAATCTATCTCTTTAGTTCAAGTGATATGTGCTTGCTTATATTTAGGCAATCTCTTGAGTAAAGTGACTCAACATGCAACTATTGTCATATCTCATATTGAGTCATCTAATTAAAAAATATATATATATGTTGGATGAATGCTTTGTATCTTAAAGAAACTAATGACCTTCCTTCAAGAAAGAAAAATGAGAAATTTCAACTTGAAGGATATCTTCATGTAAGATATACTAAACATTCACATGCAAACAAGAGAGAGGATCTTCTTCAGCCAAAAGTTCACACATAAGAAATCTAGTTTGGCTTGAAGAACATATAATGAATAGGTAACTTTAGATACCTTTCTCACAAATTAATTGAGCAAAGTCAATTACTTAAATCCTATTATGGCATAATTAAATTCTTTAATTATTAATTTTTGATATCATGTCTATATGTGTATTGACTGACTTATACTTTTAGAAATTGTTTCATGGTTTGCTCAATCTAAAATATTTCTATGGCTGCATTATAACCATGAAATACACAAGTATATGATTAAAACTCTGATTTAGAATGACTTGTGAGAAGCTACGAATTCTTGGGCATAATGAAAATAGTGTTTGCATGATATACCTCTATACGATACATTTCATTATTTCTTTATTCTACTCTTTCATGTAGATTACTTGAGAATAACAAAAAGAGAGAGAGATAAAGAAAAGAAAATGGACATTGTTCAAGAGAAGTAAAATCTAAGTAAAGACAAATACTTCAATCTTAAGGAAAAGCAAAACAAGCATAATATATTTGGGACATTTGTGAGCATTCTTTTGGAAGGGATAAAATCCATAATTAATTACACTTAAACTGGGAGAGTTTGAAGTAAACATTTTAACCTTTCTATATTGCTCATCATAGGGATGGTGCCAATGGGGAGGCTAGTGGTAGTACCCGGCACTATTTGACCCAACTATTCGGTGTAGGGCATATTAGGGACGGCACAAGAGGGAGGCTAGTGGTAGTACCTCGTGCCCCTTCCCAACTCCACCGGATAGGGAGCAAATAGAGTATAGAGCATAAGAAAGTTAAAAATGAAAGACAAAGTAAATGAAAGTATATAAGAAGAATCAAGTCAAATTTTTAATCACTTGAAAACACACTTTAAGGATGAAATCAGTGCAAAATTATATTTAAATAGGGGGAGTTTATTTGAAAAGAATTGATTTTGATCCTTGACATTCTTTTTCTTAATATTTTAATGCATGACTTAACACATAATATATTATGCATGTGGCATGATGTTTTGAATTATGGGTTCTCAATATTTTGTAATGCTTCATGGTTGGATAATTTGATTGAATGTTTGAAATACTGCATAAATTTTTTTTTTTTGGTATTATTGAAAAGAAATTTCAGATTTGTCGGTCACAATCATCTTTAAAATCTGAAAGTTGAATAAATCTGTAAAAAGAAGAAGAGAAAGATATCTCTATTTAGGCAAAATGAATTGATCTTGATCTATCTCTCAACTTGCCTAACTTTGATATATAATATCCTAATACTTGTTAAAATATCCTCCATTTTGTATCGAAACTCAATATTAAATACAAAGATTCTGAAAGTGATCTAATGTTATTGAAATATGTGTTTTCAATCTTGGTAATTTAAGATGAGCTACAATGTAGAAGATACATGTCTCAAATTATAATTTTGAGATCCTTCTTGGAAATTCTTATGAAAATTCAGAATCTGATTTTGTATAAAAGCTTAAACTTAACTTAAAAATGCTTATATCGTTACATTCTTGCAACCTTAGTCATATGCTTCAATGATCGTGTCATTTAGGAGAATAACTCAATATGACTTCTAAATGAAAACTTTAACATAAGAAAAACAAAATTAATTTTGATGCCTTGGTTGATTGCTCCGATACGCATCCGAAACATATCATTTCTTATCTTTAAAATGTACTAAAATTGGTTTAAGTGATGTATTTTTCAACGATCTTGATTGCGAACAAATGTTTCTAAATATATGATTTTATTTAGATATTAAAAAGATTTATTGTGTTTCATGTATACATTGCTGAAAAACTATGATCAAGAAATAGAGTTCTATAAATATATATACCTCAATGATCATCTATATGTTTTTCTCTCCTACATTCTTAAAGACTTCCATCAGAATTTATATATAGAGTGAATGATCTTAAAGCTAGAAATATTTCAGCTCACTCAAATGATTCTTAAAAGAAAGAAAATGTAAATGCTTTTGAAAGAAACTGAGCTTCAAATGAATCATTTTCTGATTAATATTTCTATACATTTTCTCTAAGATTAAGAGAAAGCATAACTTGTTCTTGAAGGATTAGAAAGAGTAATTGCTACAAATTTTGAATAATGCTAGATTACTCTACATTCTCGATATCATAGAATTTCAGTTTTATTCACGTTTATCATTAAAATCTGAAATTCAACAATAGAAAAGAATGATTAAAGAAGAATGCATCTCTTGAGGGGGAGCTTTAGATATTCAGTATCCTATCCTAAAGTTACTTTAATTTGATGCATACCTTGATTTTTATGGATTGATTTTGATGAACCTCCTTATATTGCAATACTTGCTTTAATCATAAGTTTATACCTTGAGATGAGTTCTATAGAGGTTGTCTTATCTCAAACCTTGAGTCTTATGAAAATAAGCTGATAATTATAGAAAATATATTTTTGAGATTGATAATTTTATTGAACATTATCTTCAAATTCTAAACTCTTAAATGGAATGATCAATTAAGGGGGAGAAAGAAAATTTCAGAAGGAGAGATCTTATGGAACTTAATCGCATAAATCTATAACTAAAGGAGAGGGAAAGAATACTAAAAGAAAAGTGATCCTAATACTCTCCAATATGTATCATCTGAAATTTAAATCTGAAAATCTTTATGATACACCTTGAGGCTTGTTATTTGGTTAGTATATCTTATGCATCACTCATGAACCAAATTGCAATTCAAATAGTTGATCTTAAGAGCCTCTAACTTAATGAAAAAGGGGGAGAATAATATGTTGAATTTTCTTGAGTATCTCATAGAAAATCTATTTTGAAATTCACTAATGAGTCCTAATTGGGTTGATCTTTAGAACTTCAATTTTGTGCCAATTCATATTTCTCTTTAACAAATTGTGCTTATTTTCTAAAGAAATAAAAGAAAGTCTTTAAAAGAGCTCTAAGATGTATCAAAAATTGCATGAATTCATATTTTGGTATTTGTGCCCCAATGCTCTTATTATCATAAAAAGAACTTTGAAATAATGATCCAACATGATGATATGTCCTTCAAATATATAAGTTTTGATCCTTTACTCTGAAAATCAATTAAATTGCTCTCATGTTGATAAAATACTCAATAGATTGGGCAAAAGGTCTTAAATGAACAAGCTTTCATACTTATTGATGAGAGGTTAGATTTCCACTCATATTTTTTTTTCTTGAATATCATTTGTGGTACTTCTTGAATTAACCTAAGGAAGATTCCACCTACACTTGATTAGAAAACTATCTTTGTTCTGCTCTAAAATTATCTTAATTGGCTCTGATCTATGCTCATTAATCTGATTCTAATATTATTGCCTTGAGATATATGATTCATATTCTTGCAATAATTTGACATGCAAATCAGAGTACAATAAGAAATATTTGAGTATTCTTATCTTTGTGCTTAATGTTTCACTATCTTTTTGATGTTGTCAAAAAGGGGGAGAAATATTTAAGTCTATGCTCATAATGCTTTGTGTTTTTGAATTGAATACAAATCAGCTGAAATTGAAATGTGTTAAGCTGATTAAATCTAAAGCATTATCATGAAGTATGTTTTAAATATATA
This sequence comes from Phoenix dactylifera, assembly GCF_009389715.1. Taxonomy (NCBI): domain Eukaryota; kingdom Viridiplantae; phylum Streptophyta; class Magnoliopsida; order Arecales; family Arecaceae; genus Phoenix; species Phoenix dactylifera. The sequence goes on from NW_024068335.1 coordinate 27,981, forward strand.
TGCTTTCTACTTCATGCAACTTAGCTATGCATTAGTTCTAGAACACAATATATTTTATATTGCACATACTCAAATACTGTGTATATGTTTAAATCTTAAATTTTGCATATACTCAGTGTTTTGTCATCATCAAAAAGGGGGAGATTGTTGACCACCTAATGGATTTTGATGAATACAAAACACGAGAGTATAATTTCATTTATCTTAACAATTTAATTGAGGATTTCATGTGTTTAATTAAGAATATTGTTAAGAAATGTCTAGGCAAGTTCCCATAATTTTTATGAATTTATTGAAGAATTTTTGAGTTGAAAAAAACAGATCAGGGACAGCCGAGACGTCTCCGGGTTGTCTCAGAGACGTCTCTGGCACAAACAGGAAGAACTGGCACGTCTGGAGACGTCCCCGGTACCTGCGGAGTCGTCCCCGCAAGTAAAAAGCAGACCAGCGGAGTCGTCCCCTAGATAGCGGAGACGGCTCTCTCAGGGTTTTCCAGAGAATGATTTTTTCGGAGATAAGGCAGCGGAGACGTCCCCTGAAAAAGCGGAGTCATCCCCATGCAAAAAGCGCAAACAAGCGGAGACGTCCCCGTAAAGCGCGGAGACGTCCCCGGAGCGCGGAGTCATCCCCGAAGCAGCGGAGTCATCCCCATGCAAAAAGCGCAAACAAGCGGAGACGTCCCCGTAAAGCGCGGAGACGTCCCCGGAGCGCCTGGGACGCGACTGACAACTTTTTCAGGTAGATTTGAATTTCAAACGGTCATATCTTTGTGTCTAACGGCTATATTTGCTTTTTGGGCTATAAAAGGGACCTCTTAAGTGCTTCTCAACAACTTCTCACCAACCCAACACAAGATCATTCAAGAGAGAAGAAAGAAAAAGAGGTTCAAGGGAGTTAGAGCTTTCAAGAGGAGAAATCAAGTGCATTCAAGCTTTCCCATCTGATTTCGAGCTCATCTACTCACTCCCACTTGGCAATCAAAGCTCGCATTCAAGCCAACGTGATCCACATCAGAAGAACCACCATCATCCACGCTTCCAACGGCAAAAAGGGTTCTTCCGATTTTATTGTTTCTCATTGTTATATTTGCTTCTTAAGAGCTTTCAAATCTTTTGTAAAACGTTTGAATATTGAGCTTGTTTCAGCCAAGGGACTTGGAACAAGGGATAGGCGTCCCAAGCCTAAGTTAAAATTGGCGGATTGTAGGGTTCGTTGTTAGCCCGGGGTAAAACAACGAGTTGGGTAGTTCACTCGAAAAACTACCGGATTGTAAGGTTCGTTGTTAGCCCGGTGTAAAATAACGAGTTGGGTAGTGCACTCGCAAAACTACCGGACTGTAATCTGGACGATTATAGTGAAATTCCCAAGAGGTCTTGGGGAGTGGATGTAGGTGCTGGGGTGCACTGAACCACTATATGTTTGTTGTGTTTGTGATGCTTTTTGTCATTGTCTAACTTGCTCACTTATTTACTTAGATAAATTGCTTGCTTAACTCTTATCCGCGCATCCTTTAGTTGCAAGCATATTCAATTTACTTAATCAAGTCTCACTCAATAAATCAAACTGTTGCTAAGTTTAAATTCCACTGTGCATCTATACAACTTAGCATAATTAATTGAAAAGTGTTAGAAGTAGCCTAAAAGTTTTAAAAGACCCAATTCACCCCCCCTCTTGGGTTGTATCCACTGGGCAACACTCAACTTCCACTTGGGTCGACCCAAGTACTGTTCATCCGTGCCATTTTTGCAGAAGTGTGCCCGATCGTTCCTTGATGTGCCAGGGTCGACTCCACCAATCTTGGGGTCGACTCATTCCACATTTTGCTGCAACTTAAGGTTAGATTCATCCATATAATAAATCAAATATACTTCAAGCAATTTTGAATATATATCATGGTGGTGCTGCATACTCTAAACAATGAAAATTACTACCGTCCACTTAAAAGTACGTTTCACTTGAAGTTTTTCCGAATTGGAATTTAGAATTCACTATCCCTTTTCTATCGCAAATTTTATCTCATTGGTAATCATTGAAGTACATCTTGATCTCATTCTTCTAATGTACCGTGGGTGACGAACTTAGTAATGATGTATTATATTACCTTATAATATCTAATTAGATATTTCCTTAATGGTTGTGTTAATCATCAAAATACCACTATCATTCTCACCGCGTGACCCTCTAATCTCATTGTGGGCATGGGAATTTCGAAATGGAGTGAGGGAATGGGCGATATGATGAAGGGCTTGGATGTGATCAATCCTTCATCATGTGATGGTGCATGAAGCTATGTTTGAATTTTGAATTCAAAATATAACTTAACTCCACAAAATCCTGATTGTTGGCGTGTGAAGAGGAGTGGAGTTAGAGTATAAGAGGGGGTTATTAGATGGTGGTCGAATTCAAGAAAAAAAGAGAGAGAAAAAAGAAAAAGGAGAAAAGAAAAAAGAAAGAAAGAAGAAACTAGTTCATCTTCTAACTTTCCATTTGATCTTCCACACGCCATTAGTGTTCGGGGTCCCTGATAAGAGTCTTTAGATCAGATCTAAGTCCTCTTCAATCCTTCTAAACCTTTCCTCCAAGTTCTTCCAAGAAGGCGGATGAAAAGTTGATAGCGTTGGGAAGATTAAATTTCAGCCTCAAGAAATTCTGCGCAAGCTAGCACTTCTGCAGGATTGGATCTCTCCAGGAACTTCACGTGAACTTCTCTTTTGGGGCTCCTCACGGAGATATCTCCAGAATCCATTCGATGGATATTCGGAGATTAATTGGAATAGAATTCTTAAGTTTCAGATCTAATAGTTAATCATGCATAAAAGTTTTAGCATAATTGTTTAAACGATTCTAGCATAATCCTATGTATTCTTATAGTGCTGATTTCTAGATTTGATCTTGTAAGCATGCACGAATTAAAATTGTTAGATTCGATTTTTCTGCTGCATTTTTTGAAACTTAAAAGAACTACGTATGGCTTGATCTTCCGTATGAAGGGGTACATAGGAAACCCGATCAGGTTCAACCATGGTTTTAAAAAAAAAAAAATTCAGCATGCTTAATGCCGAAGAACCTATGAATCACTTTCACTATGGACTAGAATCTTACTTGATGTTGATTGTATCAATAGAGCTAGTGGATTAGAATTTAAGCTAAATCCTGATGGAAGGCAAAATGGATCGTCCTACTCTAGCGTGGAACCACCCAATTCCTACCAAGCATGCCAAGCCTCGGCCCCGCTAAGAGTCGAGCCGACCTCGGGCCCTGCCAAAGGCCGAGCCGACCTCGAGCCCTGCCAAAGGCCGAGCCGACCTCAGCCAAAGGCCAGGCCGACCTCGGACCCCGCTGAAGGCCGAGCCGACCTCGGCCAACCCTGATTCCGTCGAAGATCCCGCGGATCCTCAGAACAAATATGTAAAGATATCTCTCGAATCCTTCTCCCACAGGATTGATCTTCGTGATTTACGCCGCCTCCAGCTAATGGCCAGCTGATCACAGCTCGGTCCGAGACTTCAGGTAACGGCCAAGACCCTCACCCTATAAAAATAGGGTAGGAAAAAGCCTTCGGTAGGCCATAAGAAGCCATTAGAAGCAATACAAAACAATTCAAAATACTCAGAAACCTCTCCAAAAACTCTGCTAACTTAGCCATCGGAGAACTCTCACCGGAATCTCCGACCAAGGCTTTGTGCAGGTACTTCAGAGCGTAGGAGGTGGCTCCCTTTCTTCCTTTTCTCCATTCCGGCCGGCATCTTCTCAGCTTCCTCCAGCGCGGTCACCATCAAGCCAAATTTCGACCACAACAAATCCTTGGCTCGGACTTTTACACATCACATGCACAACATAGATCTATTTTCCTTATAACTTATAAAACTATCATATCTTTTCACATGATGTATTTTTTTATAGCTATCAGATGTCCGATGTTTGAACTCTAAGTTTGACATGCACAATTTCAAATATTACAAAATTTAAGATTTGTTTAAAGGACGAACTTGATATCTTAACAACTTTTAAAAAGTATAGCTCTGAAATGAACAGCTTTGAGAAAAAAAGATTCATGGAGCCAATCTCGTCTAGTTTGAGACTAAAAATTGGTTGAGTTGAGTTAACCTGAGTTAGACCTCTTAATACGTGAAGCATACCATATAAATATCCATGTGAAACTTTTGTAATTGAAACTCTCCATCAACACTTGTTATCAATTTTTACATCATAAGGAAAAGCATTTCAACAAGGACAAATTAAGAAATATTATACATTAAAATGATATCAAAATATACAATTAAAAGAAGCGACCTAATAAATCAAGGACAAGTGAATTTGTCAAAGGACATTGTTATTTGTTATTTTGTAACTACATGATTACTCTTTACCTCATTTTGCTCGTAAAAGATGGCATCATAAGCGAGACTGGACAAACATGATGCTATTTTGATCTCCCTGCTTAATTGAGAGCAACAAAAAGTGCTGTTCCGATAAGGAAGCCGCGTTGATGTCCGAAGTGGATACTCCCATGCTCCTAATCAAGCACCGTAGATCTCAAAATATTTTTTACATATCAACGCTGCTCTATTCAAAATAATGCACATACATGTAGTAAAAAATAAATTCATATTAAGGGTGGCATCGGTCAACTTTAAGTAAATTTAAATTTGACGTGAACAAATTTATATCATAAATCTATTTATTAAATATATTGGATTCAAATTTAAAATTTTAATTTATTTAATAGTTAGTTTAGGTCATAACTCGATCCGTTTAACTTGTTTAAAAGCTGTTTAATTTGTTTATCTGACCCACTTAACCTATTTAAATTTATTTAACTAATTAAAAATCCATCAAGCCCATCTAATCTATTTAATCTATTTAATAAATAAATTATATAGATAGAATCAAATTTTTTATTTAATAAATAAATTAAATTTAAATTTAAAATTTTAATTTTTTTAATAAATAAATTAAATTTAGGTTGAAAATTTTTGACTTTATGCATAATCAATTCGATCTCTAGTCCGAACCAATCCGGTTGCCATCCTAAATTCACATGCACGCGTGAGGAATAAATAAAAATCTACATTGCCCTCACCAACCTCGTCACTGACTCTCACCTCTCATTTAATGAATAGCATTAAAAGACTAGTTTGGCTTCTGCGCTTGCCCTCCTTCCCGGAGCACAACTCGCATTTTAATTCCCACCTCCATGCCTCGGAATTCGTGATTCTTCTGTAACGTCGCGCCCGTCTAATCACGAGCAAAGAGGCACGTTTATTCTCCAAATTTTTATTCAGTACCTAACTTATCTCCACCATTTCCACGTATTCCAATGTGGATAAAACGGAATCACTAGCTAAGAGGCACGTTTATTCTCCAAATTTTTATTCAGTGACTAACTTATCTCCATCATTTCCACGTATTCCAATGTGGATAAAACGGAATCACTAGCTATGAGGCACGTTTATTCTCCAAATTTTTACATATTCCAATATGGATAAAACGGAAAAGGACAAAAATAAATCGGTTAAAATTGGAAAGGTAGGTAGAATATAAAGTTTCGTTCCCCATCGGATCCTTCCCATCCCGTTACGGAATACTTTGGGAAAAAAAAACTAGTCGTCTCGGAGTACTTTAAGATGTACGCTCGCTTCCATCTAAAGCCGTTTAAAAAAAAAAAAAAAATTGTTCGGAATGCTTTGACATATATGCTCGCTTTAAGTCCGTTTGAAAAAAAATGCAGGCCTTTCAAAATGCTTTAGGATATGTGCTCGTTTTCCATATAAAACTGTTTGAAAGAAAACTGAAAAAAAATCAAACTAAGGATGATGAGTCAAAAGCCAAACACCTTAAAAACCGTAGCAACACATTTTTGCTTCTAATTTTATGCTTATACTTTGTAATTCCTTGATATTTAATATTTTAATAATTAATTATCTGAAGAAAAATTCAATTGGTGGAACTAAGGGCCCATGGCTCAAGCGGATATCACCTTAAAAAGCACGGCAGTACCTTAATACAATGATTTTGTTTCTTTTTTTATATTTATAGCATCTCTTTGTAAATTATTCATTTAATGAAGAATATGGACATTTCAAATATCCTATGGTATTTAACATTTTGATACAAATTTGTTTTGATTGATGATCCAATTCCTTGGTCAACTTGGTCTCCTTGCAACTATAATATCTACTTATTAAACCATTGTTCAGTTATAACATATCATTTGTGATGTTAATAATAGATTTGGTTCCATCCTTTTATGATTATGCTAGTTATTTAGTTTTCAACATTGAATTCTACTAAACAATCGAGTTAGTTTGGAATAATAACAGTCTGATTATGGAAAGACCTCAAATATGCAGGCTCCTTCACTATGATTGGTTGAATTTTGGGGAGGACTCAGCATGCAGATTGTCATCCTTAACTGATTCTGTTGCTCAAGGAGACAACCCAAGAGGAGGGATGAATTGGGTTTTAATTAAATATTGATCAATCAAAAATATGATGAGTAATTAACTAAATCTATTGCACGCGAATTACTTAGATTACTTGATGCAGTAGTGAAGAGAGTAAAAGAGACACGAAGCAATGCAAACACAAAAGATTTATAGTAGTTCGGAGCCAACTCTTGCTTCTACGTCCACTCCCCAAGCCACACTTGAGAGTTCACTATAATTCCTCAGATTACAGCCGGTTGTTTTACAAGCTCACAACCCAACTTATTGTTTTCACGAGGTTACAACGAACTCTGTCGGTTTTCACAGACTCACCGACTAGAACCAACCGATTGTTTTTTCGGGTTCACAATCAAACCCAGTTGGTTTTTTCCGATTTACCAACCACAACTTTACACCGTTGGTTTTCTCTTTGGCTTACCAACAAACCTTACAATCCTTGATTTAATCCCCTGATTGAATCAAGTAAGAAGAAAACAAAGTTTAAGAAGTCTCAAAGAAAGCTTCTAAAAAGCAAGTGTGAGAACAATATAAGCAACGTAGAATTAGAAGCCCTCAAAGAGATTTTAGAGGAGGAAGTGGGGGGCTTCTCGATTTCTGAGTCTCCTCTTGAATGTGCCGAATGATGGAGGTCAGTAGTAGAGTCTTGAATGCGAAGGAAGCACTTTCAGATTTTAGTTGAATGCACTTCTTCCTTCTTTTTCTTGGATTTACTCAACGAAAGCTCTTGGTGGTTGAAATGCTTTAATGCTTAGATGGAATAGCTCTCTTGTTATCTACTACTGTTCACTCTGGCTATTTAAATGGTTCCATTCGAAAACTAGCCATTAGAGAGTGATTTGGAGTCGTTCTGTTCCGTCTGCATATCCTGATAATGTATCCGTTGGGATCGGAGTCGACTCGTGCGATCTGGAGTCGACTCGACTGTTGCTGGAGTCGACTCATGCTTTACTGGAGACGACTCGTCCGTTGTTCAGGATTTGAATTAAAGTACTTGTCCCATCCTGGAGTCGACTCGGACCAAACCTCGAGTCGACTCGCCAACATCTGTAGATGACTCGGGTACTTAGGAGTCGGCTCGTTCTCAGGGTTCCGGAAATCCATCTTTCTGTTTTTCTTCCTTGAGTTGACTCGGGTTTCTTGGAGTCGACTCGGCTGTCTTGAGAGGCGACTCGAGATCTTCAGGAGACGACTCGTTCTCAGAGTCTGAAAAACCGATTCTCTGTCTATTGAACTAATCTGCCTCGGAGTCGACTCGCGCTTTGTTGAAGTCGACTCGACTGACTTGGGAGTCGACTCTGGAACTCTTGGAGTCGACTCATTCACAGGGTTTTCGAGATTGGTTCTCTACCTTTCAGACTGCTTTCCTCTGAAAGTCGACTCGGATATAACTAGGAGTCGACTCGCCAAACATTGCAGTCGACTCGTAACCTTCTGGAGTCGACTCGGTAACAGGGTCTAAAATCCATCGTTCTATGATTCTGTCTGTTATCCTTTGGAGTCGACTCGAAACCGTCAGGAGTCGACTCGGCAAGCATCGGAGTCAACTCGAAATCTTTTGGAGTCGACTTGCTGATAGGGTCTGAAACTCTTCTTTCTGTCTTTCTGTCTGTTTTCAGTCGGAGTCGACTCGAGCTTGTGCCAGAACCTTTAAACCACTCGGAGTCGACTCGTAATCTTCCGGAGTCGACTCGGGATGCAGACTTTGGTTCAAATTGAGTCCAATACTTATCCAAATTACTTTGAACCAGAGCTTAAGGCACTTAACTAGAAATTCACACATATTTGCCTGAAATACTAGATTGAATTCATTAGTACAACATAAAATATACTCAAATGCTTTAAGCTCATCAAAATCAAATAGGGGTTTACTCAATCACTCCACAATCTCCCCCTTTTTATTGATAACAAAACATTGAGTATTTGTAAAGTGAATTGCTCAATCAAGTAGTGAATTGTAGTATGGTTTCGAAATGAATTCAAATGTCTAGTCATTTAGTGTATCCAAAATTGAAAAGTATGAGTCAGTATACTTGAAATTAAAGCTTCCCCTTTCATTTGGAATTATATAAGCCTTCAAAAACATACATTCAATTGTTTGGCTTATATTCTTTTAATTAATTTGCTTTCTTAGAATTTCAGATTCTCCACCTCAATATTTGCATTCTATTTTGTTTGAACTTTGTTCAAGTTTTTTTTTTTAAATTTCTTTTAATTAGAGAAGAAAAAATTTAACAATTTGTTCTTTAATATGATTCAACTAATCTTCGAATATTTCTTGAATAGATTCTGGAGATTACTCCTTGAGGAGCCCTAACAGAGAAATAATGAACCTCGAGGTATCGAATCCACTAAGAACAAATCATATTTGGTTTTCTTTTTGCTTAAAAATGTTCTTGTTTAGTGATTCCCTTAACATTCAATGTATCATATAGTGATTCCCTTTACATTCAATGTATCATATTTTCTTCCATTTTTGTCATCATAGCAAAAAGGTGAAGTATTAAAGAATCAATGTAGAGGCACATAACACACAAAGTCATAACACAAAAGGCACAATGCTCAATTTTTCAGAAAATAACTTCAGTTCATTGATTACAAAATTTGAGTACATTGATTGAAACTCCAAAAGGACTTTAAATGATAACATAAAAATACAAATCTAAGGACGTCTAGTAGAAGAAGATGATGCGCCCATACTTCGCCTCTGAGCCTGCAAAACCAAACTCATCCCTTTAGAGACGTTCCCTAGTTGTACAATAATCTCTGAAGTCGCCCTAGCTTGTGTCTGGATCAGTTGGGTTACATTCTCATTGATTGCATATAGCTTGTCTATCACTACATTTGCAAGCTTTTTCTACTCCAAAATTTAGCCTTGCAGCTCAGATCTAACAGAATCTTGCATTTGCTTCGTGTCTTCCTTGATAGCTGTGAGGCTCAAGTACTGACCCTGTATTAGACTCCTCAAGCTGGATAGCTTCTCCTTAACTTCAGCTACCATCATAGATACTGCTACTGTGGAGGGGGTGAGGTCAGTGGAGGGTGCACTGGTGGTACCTCTGAGCTCCCTCACTATGTCATCCCTCAACTCTCGGAGCTGCTCAGGACTAATCCTGATCTCTAGTAGCTGCTGAGGTGGTGGCACTGTGGAAGGTCCAGCAGAGGTCGAGGGCTCGGCAGTGAATGAGGGACCAGCTGTGGATGGGAAGGTGGAAGGATCTGTGGAGTGGTCCTGATCATGGTCAGAGGTAGGTGAGTGATGAGTAGTGGGCTCAGATGGTATAGATGTGGATGACTTTCTAACCCAAGTACCCTCCACCTTGTGGAAACCCATTCGGTGGAGAGTCCCCTCATCCATATGGTCTATGTATCTGAGTGAGCGAGAGGGTTCCCCCTCAGAGATAGGAACTTCTAACTCCCTAAAGATTAGTGTAAAAAGCATGCTGTAAGGGAGACTCAATCTAGGTTTGTCTAGAGGTTCACAAATGTAGCTGTAAATGAGTTTTGGAAAGTTGAGGGGAATGTCATGTAGGATATAGAACATCAAGGCTAGATCTTTTTCAGAAATGAAATCAAACCTACCGGTCTTGGAAAAGAGAGTCCTAGAAATGATACTCAGGAGGAGTCATATTTCAGCTGAAAGCTGATTTGCAAACACCTCCTCTATGGGGGATTGTGGTGGTCTTCCTAGGATGGCCGTAAGGGCCTCAGTCCTTTCAGTGGGATGAGTGGGAGCAATCCTCTCTCGGGAGAGGTGGAGGACTCGAGCAATGAGGTCCTCCAAAATAGAAATAGGGACATTTGCTATAGTCTCTTGAATACCACCGCCATCCCGTGTGACGGTCCCATAGAATTCCCTAACTAACCCTGGGTATGTAGGGAGGTCAAGTAAACAAAAATGATCTAAGCCTTGGGCCCTAAGGTGATGCCCTAGGGTGAACCCTTTCCGGGAGAGAAAGTCGAAGTTGACCTTCCTCCCGGTGGAGACAACCCTTCTGGCGCACGGACGCGAGAAAATCGACCTAGGCGGAGAAGGAATCGGAGGTGGTGGCTCACAGGTTCGTTCCGCACTTTCGACCGTCTCTTGGTGCCGCTCGTTGTGAGAGGTCTCTTCCGGCTAGGGACGACAGCTTTTTTAGGCATTTTTGACCTAACAAGAATGGAAATACGGGAAAAAGGGAGGAAATAATGGAGAAAGGATGAAGAAAAAGATCGAAGACGAGGTAGGAGACGACTCTAGAGTTTTTGGAACAGTGGCGGCCGAAAAAGAAAGTTTGGAAAAATCATTTCGATTAGGGTTAAAAGATGGATTCCCGACCTCGAGTCGACTCCAGTAAAGTGCGAGTCGACTCAACCTCGAGTTGACTCCTGAATATGCGCGAGTCGACTCACCCACGAGTCGACTCTTAAATTCATTCGAGTCGACTCGAACTCTGGCACATAACCAAAATTTCAGTTAATTTCATGCCAAAGGAGAGAGATATGGAAATCTTTAGAACTTAAGGAATGATTTGATGATCACAGACGTGAAATCCTATATCCAACATAAGCTAATCATCAAAATTAATGAATTAGAGAAGAGTATCACAGGAATGGATCAATCACTCTTAACCCTCTTCTAAGAATATAAAATCGATCTTCACTCAAGGATTTTGTGAAGATATCAGCAAGTTGATCATCAGTAAAAACAAATTCAAGCATCACATCACCATTTAACACATGATCTCTTATGCAGTGATGTCTTATCTTAATATATTTAGTTCTTGAGTGCTGAATTGGATTTTTAGTTAGATTTATGGCACTTGTATTATCACAACTTATGGAAATCTTATCTTGTTTAATGCCATAATCTTCAAGTTGTTGCTTGATCCATAAAATTGAGCACAACAACTCCCGACAGCAACATATTCGGCTTCCGCCGTAGATAGTGCAACCGAGTTTTGTTTCTTGCTAAACCATGAAATTAAGTTCTCTCCTAAAAATTGACATGACCCGCTGGTGCTTTTTCTATTAAGTTTACAACCAGCGAAGTCGGAATCAGTGTACCCTATTAAGTTTATGCTTGATTCTTTAGAGTACCATAAATCTATATTTTTTGTTCCTATTAGATATTTAAAAATTCTCTTAACTGCAGTTAGGTGTGATTTCTTAGGATTAGATTGATACCTAGCACACATACATACACTAAACATGATATCAGGTCTACTTGCTGTAAGATATAATAATGATCCGATCATACCTCTATACAGCTTTTGATCTACTGACTTACCTGATTCATCTTTGTCTAGTTTGCATGATGAGCTCATGGAAGTGCCAATTGACTTGTTTCCATCTATATCAAATTTTTTTAGCATTTTCTTGATGTACTTAGCTTGATTGATGAAAATTTCTTTCTTAGATTGTTTGATTTGAAATCCGAGTCATCATGCTCATCTCAAATTCATTCTGCATTAATTCAGCAAATTCTTTGCAAAGACGATTGTTAGTAACACCGAAAATAATATCATCTACATAAATCTGCACTACTAACATATCTTTATTTTTCTTTTTCAAAAATAGGGTTGTGTCTACATTTCCTCTAGAAAATTTATGGTCTAATAGAAATTTACTAAGTCTTTCATAACATGCTCTAAGGGCTTGTTTTAGACCATAAAGTGCTTTATTTAATTCGTAAACATGGTTGGGGTATTGATGATTTTCAAAATCAGGAGGTTGTTCTACATAAACCTCCTCATTAATATACCCATTCAAGAAAGTATTTTTTACATCCATTTGAAATAATTTAAAATCTTTAAAACATGCAAATGCTAGTAACAATCTAATTGCCTTAAGTCTAGCCACAGGAGCAAAGGTCTCATCAAAGTCTATCCCTTCTTCTTGATTATAGCCCTTTGCTACTAGTCTAGCCTTGTTCCTAACCACAACTCCATTTTCCTCAAGTTTATTTTTGTATACTCATTTAGTTTCAATTATTGAGTATTCAGAGGGTCTTTCAACTAAGTTCCATACTTTGTTTCTTGTAAATTGGTTAAGTTCCTCTTGCATAGCATTTATCCAATTTACATTACTTTCAGCTTTTTCAATATTTTTAGGTTCTAAATGTGAAACAAATACAAGATGATTATTTAAGTTTCTAAGAGAGGCTCTAGTTCTAACAGGTTGAGATGGATCATCTAAGATTAACTCTTTAGGATGACCGTGAGCATACCTCCAAGCCTTTGTAAGCCCATGTTCAGCAATTACCTCTTGGCTTATTGAAGTCTCTTTAATTTGCCTCGGTTCATCCTCTTATAAGGTCATGTCATCCATCTTTTCTTCAAGTATTCCTGCATCATTATCAAAAACTACTCTCTTGCTAGAGGAAGCATCATTACTCTCATAAAAAACAACATGACTAGACTCTTCAATAACAAGAGTTCTTTTTGATGAGAGTACAAAAGTACGACCTACATACTACTTAAATTAGTATTATTGCCAACGGATAACGATATTATCACTAATTTAATATTATATTTTTGATTGGGTGCAGGTGATCATAAATCAAAGTTACAATGCGCATTTAGTATAAATTAGGCCTAGACAAATGCATAACTTAGACCACATACACCTAACCTCGTCATGGTCTGATCGAACCCACCATTCATCAAGCACACTTACACTCGAGGGATATATGGCAGCCATCCTAAAGCAACGCGCAATGGGACATCCGAGGGCTTAGATTTATCAAGCCAAGAAGATCCAAAAGGAAGAAAGTGGCCACATCAGCGATCATCCCGTGATCAACGATTCTCCTCCACGTCGTCCGCACCCGTGATGAGCCCCCGCATCGGTCCGCTTGCATTCTCATCCTGCCCGAGCCCGTGAAGCTTCCCAGCATCCCACATCATCTTCTTTCCCCGTAATCCCAGCTTCTGGATCAAGCAACATCCGACCGTGATTAGCTCACGCGTCCCAGCCTCCCGTGAAGCTTCCCAGCGGCAGACCGGAAGAGATCGCGATCCATCCGCGCGTCTTCCGGATTCATGATCGCCCAGTCATCCAGATTCATCCGGCCGAGTCCCAGCAAAAGCCCAGCCGTCCGCGAAGCACCCTCCGATCCCAGATCCATCCCTCCGCATCCGCTCCATGTTTTTAGCCTCCCACGCACGATCCTTGGCATCCATTCTCAGCGCCGGATCCGCCCGCAATCACCTCGCATCGGTCTGCCTCCGTCACAGCGTCCGCCCGAACCCATGATCCCAGCATCCCATGAAGCGTCCATTCTCAGCGCCGGATCCGCCCGCAATCACCTCCCAAATCCACCCCTCCACGTCTGCTCCGTTCTCAGCTCTCTCCATGCGCGATCAGGGGAATCATAGCTTGTCCATGGGCTCTGGAGATTTATATGAAGGGAGCTCCGATTCAGAGAAAAAAGGGGAGGAGGAGGCGGATTGGGAAGAAAAGAAGAAAACAGAGGAGCTGGGCGGCTAGCATTCAAAAAAAAAGGAGAAACAAAGAAACAGGGTATGCCCTGTTTCCGAAAAGAAAAAGAAAAAAAACAAAAGGGGAGGTGATTTTTGTAATGGAAAGCTAATTCCTTTAGCAAAGGATGATGGATGAACCCTTGTCATGTTGCTTTCTTCAAGTACACTCTCAACTTTTATTCTAATTGATTTATATCTATTGGTATGTTTTGGATTCTTGCATATTTAATTTATTAGATAGATCTTGTATGGTTTATATATATTGATGCATGGATTGTTTCAATGTTTCAATCTATTGATGCGTTTAGCAAAGGTCCCACTTAAAATCCACTTTCCTCGAACAGAGACTGTCTCCCTTAGAGGGACAAAGCTTGCCTAGACATCGACTGGGCCATAGAGCAAAATTGGTGCAACTTTCGGTGGTCTTCGTTCTATTGAGCTCGAATGTCCTTAGGGGCCAACATCTAGTTGATTTTAGTTAAGCTTAGGATATTTATGCACTGGGGTGATTTTTGGGCTAAAGATGAGTGATGAAATTCCGACCTTATCTTTTTTAATGGGTTCAGCCCTTAGAATATTTTATGCTGATGCCTTATACTATATGCAACAATCAAAAGATTTTTTTTTTTATGTTTTATGACATGACATTAAATTATATTGAATAGTTGATCAAACAAATTATTTATTTCCTTTTTTTTATTAGTTTAAATTTGAAATTTGAATTCTGAAATTTGAAATTTAAAGTTTAAAATTTTTAGTTCTTCCCTCTTCTTTTTTTTATTTTGAATGATCACCCTTGATCTTTTCTTAAAGTTTTTTTTTTAATTATCAACAAGGGTTAATAAGATATGATAACAATAAAATTCTGATTCTTAAAAAAAAAATAAAATACAGAAAATTCAAAACAGAAAGCAGCAAGAGTTTGTATCAATCTAATGGTCTCAGAATGTCAATCAGACCGTTCGGATTATCGAAAAATGCGTCTTGCTCCAGCCGACCAAATTTGAGTCCAATCAGACGGTGAATTTCTCTAATATCAGAGTTTGATGCAGAATGTGCAGGGAATAAAAATAGTAGTAAAGATTTAATTTTTTTTTGGGAAAGAAAAGACTAATTGTATTAGGATGTTGTTTTAGGGTATCTTTAGGTGGTACTTATATTTTTTTAAAAAAAACAAAAAAAAGAGAGAAAAAATTTTGCATGCTAAAGTGGAATAGGGACGACACCGGTCGATTGAGTCGTACAACTTTAGATCATCCCTTACGACACAACCCTGAAATTCCTTCACAGTATCTCACACCTTGTGAGATGGCTGATTGAAATGAAGATGCGGGGAGTCACCACGATCGAGAATGTGAACCCCATGTTGTGACCCTAAGACAATACCTACAACCAGCTAGGACTAGTCAGCCTTCATGCATAATTTTTCCTGATAATGTAGGACATTTTGACATCAAACCAGGGGTAATCCAATTGCTGCCCAAGTTTCACGAGTTAGACTTTGAGAGTCCGTATCTTCATTTAAAAGATTTTGAAAAATTGAGCATTACATTTAGAGTGCCAAACGTCACCGAGGATATCCTCAAGCTGACATTGTTCCCTTTCTCTCTAAAGGATAAGGCCAAAATATGGCTAAACTCCTTGCGAGCTAGATTAATAAGAACTTGGCAAGATATGCAGAGAGAATTTTTAAAGAAGTTCTTTCCCACACAAAGGACCAACTTTTTGAAAAGATATTTCAGCAATTTCCAACAAAAAGATAATGAAACATTTAATGAATGTTGGAAAAGATTTAAAGACCTTCTTCTCTCATGTCCTCATCACGGGTTCGAAACTTGGAGAACCATTAGCTTCTTTTATGAAGGTTTATCTCCAAAGTTGAAACAGTTTGTAGAGACCATGTGCAATGGTAGATTTTTAGAAAAACAACCTGATGAGGCATGGGAGTATTTGGATTTCCTTGCTGAGACTGCCCAACTTTGAGATAACGGGGATAAAAACAATAAGTCTTTTCCTAAGCCTACTAGCTCTGTACAGGAAGGCCTTTACAACCTCAGAACTGAGGACGATCTTCATGCTAAAATGGCAGCCCTCACTAGGAAGGTAGAAGAAATTGAGCTTAGGAAGGTTGAGCCTGTCAAGACTATAGAGCTTAGAAACGAGTGTTGTGGTATCCGCGATATGTCGGGTCATACCACTACATATTGCCCCACCATACCGGCATTCAAAGAAGTCTTGCATGATCAAGCAAATGTTATGAACTCCTACCAAAAGCCTTATAGCGATCCATACTCGAATACCTATAACCCTGGTTGGAAGAATCATCTAAATTTTAGGTGGAGAAATGATCATCCTCAACAGTCACACCATTCAGCTCCTTCACCTGCACATCCTATTTTTGCATCACCACCCTCTCAGAAGCGGAATATCGAGGATACCTTGCAATCTATACAAATTTTTTTACAAGGTCAAGCTAATATCAATGCTCAAAATACTCGAAATTTTGAAGATATAAGGAACCAATTGTCAATATTGACTACCGTCCTAAGTGCTCAAGAGAAGGGTAAGCTTCCAGCTCAACCCCAACCTAACCCACAAGTGCACGGTAGTAATAATACGGCTCCTTCTAGTTCGCATACAGAACATGCAAAGAATATCATAACTTTGCGTAATGGAAAAGTCATTGATCAGACCATCCCATTGAGACCATAGATCACTTCTAATTCTGATGCTCCCAAAGTCGATGAAAGGGACAAAGAAGAAGTTGAGATCCCAACTTCTACCGAGAAAGTTGAATGTCCTTTTCCTCCGCCTTTTCCACAACGGTTAAAGCCATTGCAAAAGCTCGAACCTAATTCTGAAATTTTTGAGCTTTTTAAGCAAGTAAAGATCAACATACCTCTTCTTGATGCAATCAAACAAGTACCCTCATATGCCAAATTTTTGAAGGACTTGTGTACTATCAAGCGCCGATTAAATGTCAAGAAGAAGGCATTTTTAACTGAAAATATGAGTGCTATTTTGCAGCACAACATTCTTCCTAAATTTAAGGATCCAGGTTGCCCAACCATCTCATGCATCATAGGCGACTTTAGGATAGAGCGAGCATTGTTAGATTTAGGGGCGAGTATGAATTTGTTGCCATATTATGTATATGAGCAACTTGGTTTAGGTGAGTTGAAGCCAACTTCCGTCACTTTGCAATTAGCTGACAGGTCAGTTAAAATTCCAAGAAGGATTATCGAGGATGTATTAGTCCAAGTAGACAAGTTCTATTTTTCTATCGATTTTATCGTATTGGACACACATCCGGCTCCGAACTCACAGTCTCAGATTTCGGTCATTTTACGACGTCCATTTCTTGCAACTTCTAATGCATTAATTAATTGTAGGAATGGCGTCATGAAGCTTTCTTTTGGTAACATGACCTTAGAACTGAATATTTTTAATGTGTGCAAACAACCCAATGATCCCGAAGAAAGTAAGGAGGTTGATTGGGTTGAAACCATCATGGAAGAATATTTGTTAGCTGAAGCATTTAACAACCCATCCGATGATGGCTTGATTGATTGGTGTCCTAATGGCACCATTGATAATGATTTGTCAATCACACCTATTGTGGATAGTTTGGATATCAAGATGGTCAATGGAGACCGAAAGTAGGAGAATTTGAGAGGTTGTCGCCTCAAGAGGTGAAAATAGTACCATTCCATGAGCAAGCACCCAAGATCAAATTGAAACCCTTACCAAAGGAACTTAAGTATGCCTTTCTTGGACTCAGTGACACTTTTTCTATAATCATCTCATCTGGACTTGATCATATCCAAGAAAGAAAATTACTTGGTGTTCTAAAAAATCATAAGGAAGCTTTAGGGTGGTCTATTGCCGACTTGAAGGGGATTAGCCCCTTAGTTTGCACGCACCGGATATATTTGGAGGACAATGCCAAAACCACAAGGCAAATGCAACGAAGGTTGAATCCTACGATGAGAGACGTGGTTAAGGCAGAAGTCCTCAAGTTATTTGACGTGAGTATTATTTACTCAATTTCCGACAGCAAGTGGGTAAGCCCTACTCAAGTCGTTCCTAAGAAGTCGGGTTTGACGGTGGTAGAAAATGAACAAGGTGAACTAGTTCCAACTCGTGTCCCGACGAGTTGGCGCATGTGTGTGGACTACCGAAAGCTGAATTTGGTCACAGGAAAGGATCACTTTCCTCTACCTTTTCTAGACCAAGTATTGGAAAGAGTTGCAGGGCATGATTTCTATTGTTTTCTCGATGGCTATTTGGGATATTATCAAATTGAGATTTCACCAGAAGACCAAGAGAAGACTACCTTCACTTGTCCTTTTGGCATATTTGCTTTCCGACGAATGCCATTTGGGTTGTGTAATACACCTGCAACATTCCAAAGATGCATGCTCAGCATCTTTGAAGACATGAATGAGAAGTTTTTGGAAGTGTTCATGGATGACTTTTCCATTTTTGGCGACTCATTTGATGATTGCTTGTCACATTTACAAGCAGTCTTAGCTCGATGTATAGAAAAGAATTTGATACTGAATTGGGAGAAATGCCACTTCATGGTGCCAAAGAAAATTGTCCTAGGATATATTGTTTCATCGAAGGGCATGGAAGTAGATAGAGCTAAGATCGATTTAATTGCTAAGCTACCTGCACCCAAGACGGTTAGAGATGTTAGATCATTTTTGGGTCACGCCGGATTTTATAGGAGGTTCATCAAGGACTTTGGTGTCATAGCTCGACCATTATGTAACCTCCTATCCCTTGATACACTGTTCAATTGGACTAAAACCTGTCAGGAGGCATTCGAAAAGTTGAAGTCTATGGTTAACACTGCACCCATCGTGCAGCCACCTGATTGGTCATTACCTTTTGAGATCATGTGTGATGCTAGTGACTATGCGATAGGAGCTGTCTTATATAGGACAACGCAAGGATAATAAGCCATATGTCATTTACTATGCAAGCAAAATCTTAAACGATGCCCAAATAAATTACACCACCACCGAGAAGGAATTGCTTGCAGTAGTATTCGCATTAGATAAATTTCGCTCTTATATCCTTGGTGCTCCTATTGTTATCTTCACGGACCATGCAGCACTAAAATATTTGCTGGATAAGAAAGAGGCCAAACCAGACCAATACGATGGATACTTCTACTTCAAGAATTTGACATCACTATCAAAGATAAAAAGGGAGTAGAGAATGTGGTTGCTGACCATTTATCACGGCTAGTTTTTCATGATTCGGTGCCACAGTTTCCTATTAAAGACTCATTCCCTGAAGAGCAGTTGTTTGCACTCTCTACTGTGCTATGGTACGCTGACATTGTAAATTTTCTTGCTACAAACTAGATTCCGGAGCATTGGGCTCGACAGATAGAAAAATTTTCTTGCACGAAGTAAAGAATTATTACTTTGACGAACCCTATTTATTTAAATATTGCAACGATCAAATCTTTAGACGATGCATACCGGATCATGATATACAAAGCGTACTCTCTTTCTGCCATACTGATGCTTGTGGTGGACACTTTGCTTCTAAGAAAACCGCCGCAAAGGTCTTGCAATATGGTTTCTATTGGCCTACTATGTTCAAAGATGCCCACGAGTTCTGCAGGACATGTGATCCATGTCAACGTATTGGAAGTCTAACTCGTAGGCAAATGATGCCTCTTCAACCCATTACTATTATCGAAATTTTTGATTGTTGGGGCATCGATTTTATGGGCCCATTTCCACCGTCTTTTGGATATGAGTACATTTTAGTCGGTGTCGAGTATGTGTCCAAATGGGTAGAAGCTGTTGCTTGTAGGACCAATGATCACAAACCCGTCCTGAAGTTTTTAAAAGAAAATATTTTTTCATGATTTGGGATGCAGAAGGTTATAATTAGTGACGGTGGAAAACACTTTTGTAATAAGCCTTTCGAGACCTTATTGAAAAAGTATTGTGTCACCCATAGAGTTGCTACTCCCTATCATCCGCAAACTAGTGGCCAGGTAGAGTTAGCCAATAGAGAGATCAAGCGTATTTTAGAGAAAACGGTAAACCCATCACGAAAAGATTGGTCATTGAAACTATCAGATGCATTATGGGCTTATCGTACTGCATACAAAACTATTCTTGGCATATCTCCCTACTGGCTAGTTTACGGAAAAGCATGTCATCTGCCTGTAGAAATAGAGCATAAATCATATTGGGCAATTAGAAAATTAAATTTTGATTTACGTGGTGCCGGTCTAGCTAGAAAATTGTAATTGAACGAGCTTAACGAGATTCGCAGAGATGCTTATGATAATGCTAAGATTTGTAAAGAACGAGTGAAGATCTTACATGATAAATCAATTTTGAAAAAAACTTTTGAACCTTTGCAAAAAGTTCTTTTATACGACTCTCGCTTACATCTGTTTTCTGGTAAGTTGCGATCGAGATAGACAGGTCCTTACATTATAAAAACTGTTTTTCCATATGGGGCGGTTGAAATTGAGAATCCACGAAATGGTACGATTTTTAAGGTGAATGGACATAGGTTAAAACTTTTTCTTAAGAATTTTGCAGATAAAGAGGACTCCTTTTCTTTGGAGGAGCCTTCTTACGACTGAGCATGACGGCAAAGGTATCTGTATATTAGTTAGAATTAATTTTTTTCTTTTATTTCTAGTTTTCTTCTTATTTTGTAGGTCTTCTTTTCTGGATATCAACAGCTCAAGGTATTGCTCTTCTCTCCAATATTATTTTTTCTATTGTATCTATTACATTGAGGACAATGCAATATTTAAGTTGGGGTGAGGAAAATATTTCTCAAAAAAAAAAACTTATTTTTGCATTTGATTTATTCTATTACTTTCTTTTCTAAGTAAATGCACATGTATTTTTATATTAAGTTTGTGCAACTATTAAGGCAAGGAACACATGCGTACTATGACTTATTAGAGACCTATTATTAGATCCCTGCATATGTGCTTAATGATTATAGGAAGGCCTCAGGAGTTCACATTTGTTTAATGCATTTTTATTAAGCCGTATCTGTAAAAGAAGTACGAGTATCCTTGTCCGTACTATAAGGTTCATGATTTGATTTTCACATAAAGACAGAGGTTGAATACCCTGGCAAGATCACCTAAGTACCTTACGATCCGACCTTGGTAGACCTATAGTCACGATGCAGTCACGTATATAATAAAAATATCTATATGGTTCAGTCTACCTTCTCTTTTCTTGCAAAATTATTATTAAAAAAAAAATTCCTTATGATGACAAGTCTGACCTTATGACATAGTCTGGTTCGAGTAATTAAGTCCGAGGGGTGTTTCACCTAATGTCTTGAGCCAACTGGATCGGGGGTCATTGGCCGAAAGCTCGCTACATGGACCTTACTAAAGCCTAATGGGGTTGGACAGCTGTAGTCGTCATATGTAAAAAAAAAAAATGAAATAAAAATAAGCATGAATGAGTTGGTCAGGCTGAACCCAGTGACATGTGGTAATGGCTGGTTTGACTCCATTGTATTGGACCTCTGTGTACCCGGGTTGTTTAGTTGGGATTGATAGCTCTTTCTTTACATACGAACCATTCTTGACAAATGTAGACAACATGTGATATTCTGAAAATTTGATGGATCAGGTTCTAACAAATTGTAGAAAATACTTGTGAACTTGAGTAGTGCACCTAAAACTCGGACGGTGCCCTGTTGTGGTGGAGGTATTAGTACTCTGAGAAAGTCATACTATTTTATGCACACTACACTTTCATATTTTTCTTGCTTTGAAAGTTGTCGTGCTTGAAAATATATATTAATTAATTACATGTGTATTAGCTTAGGCTTTATTTCATATTTTTAGGATCTCATGTCATATCATTTATATTGTTTGTGGGTAACATCCCTGAAAATCCTCACGAGACAATACTCATCCATTAGGGTAACCTAGGGGTTTAACGGCTAGTTGCACGTGCTAAGTGCAATCGTGATGCCCTACGAAAGTGGGTACATATCTTAGTTTTATGTCTTTAGCTTTAATAAAAAGTCAAAAGATTGACCAATACTTTTTGTACTCTCATGTTATTGTTTACTCTGAATTGCTAGAGACTAGCAATAAGCTAGTTGGGGGGTGTGATGAGAGTACAAAAGTACGATCTACATACTACTTAAATTAGTATTATTGCCAACGGATAACGATATTATCACTAATTTAATATTATATTTTTGATTGGGTGCAGGTGATCATAAATCAAAGTTACAATGAGCATTTAGTATAAATTGGGCCTAGACAAATGCATAATTTAGACCACATACGCCCAACCTCGTCATGGTCTGATCGAACCCACCATTCATCAAGCACACTTGCACTCGAGGGATATATGGCAGCCATCCTAAAGCAACGCGCAATGGGACATCCGAGGGCTTAGCCAAGAAGATCCAAAAGGAAGAAAGTGGCCACATCAGCGATCATCCCATGATCAACGATTCTCCTCCATGTCGTCTGCACCCGTGATGAGCCCCCGCATCGGTCCGCTTGCATTCTCATCCTGCCCGAGCCCGTGAAGCTTCCCAGCATCCCACATCATCTTCTTTCCCCGTAATCCCAGCTTCTGGATCAAGCAACATCCGGCCGTGATCGGCTCAAGCGTCCCAGCCTCCCGTGAAGCTTCCCAGCAGCAGTCCGGAAGAGATCGCGATCCATCCTTGCATCTTCCAAATTCATGATCGCCCAGTCATCCTGATTTGTCCGGCCAAGTCCTAGCAAAAGCCCAGCCGTCCGCGAAGCACCCTCCGATCCTAGATCCATCCCTCCGCATCCGCTCCACGTTTTTAGCCTCCCACGCACGATCCTCGGCGTTCGTTCTCAGCACCGGATCCGCCCGCAATCACCTCGCATCGATCCACCTCCTTCACAGCGTCCGCCCGAGCCCATGATCCCAGCATCCCGTGAAGCGTTCGTTCTCAGCGCCGGATCCGCCTGCAATCACCTCCCAGATCCACCCCTCCGCATCCGCTCCGTTCTCAGCTCTCTCCACACGCGATCAGGGGAATCATAGCTTGTCCATGGGCTCTGGAGATCTATATGAAGGGAGCTCCGATTCGGAGAAAAAAGGGGAGGAGGAGGCGGATTGGGAAGAAAAGAAGAAAACAGAGGAGCTGGGCGGCTGGCATTCGAAAAAAAAGGGGAAACAAAGAAACAGGGTATGCCCTATTTCCGAAAAGAAAAAGAAAAAAAAACAAAAGGGGAGGTGATTTTTGTAATGGAAAGCTAATTCCTTTAGCAAAGGGTGATGGATGAACCCTTGTCATGTTGCTTTCTTCAAGTACACTCTCAACTTTTATTGTAATTGATTTATATCTATTGGTATGTTTTGGATTCTTGCATATTTAATTTATTAGATAGATCTTGTATGGTTTATATATATTGATGCATGGATTGTTTCAATGTTTGATTTGTCGTAGACGTAACCGGCACGATAAATACTTGGATGTTGAATTCATGTTTTCAGATTATATACTCCATGATTAGAACTATTCTATCAAATTAATCCTTAATCAAGAAATCGCCGAGTTTATTTGTTGAAGATAATATTGTCAAGGGGAATTCCTTATCCCTAGCCTTCTCTATATTCTTGAACGTTGTTTAATTACCTATTATTCTCTGTTTTTAATTTCTGAAGATCAACTAAAAATTACATCTAAAAATTACGCTAATAATCTATAGATCGTTCCCTGAGGAATCGACCTTGGACTTCCGAGTTATACTACTTGTGCGATTCTCCTGCACTTGGAAGAACAGTTCTACTTTTGCATCACTTTTGTTGAAGACTCTATATGCCCTACTTGATGTAGAGTACCCCAAATAGATACCTTCATCAGATTTGGAATCAAATTTTTCTAGGTTATTTTTGCCATTATTATGAATAAAACACATACAACCAAAAACATGAAAATAGTTTACTTTGGGCTTTCTATCTCTCCAAAGTTCATAAGGTGTTTTCTTTATAATTAGTCTCAATAAAACTCTGTTTAGTATATAACATGATGTGTTAATAGCCTCACCCCAAAAATACTTTGAGAGATTACTTTCACATAACATGGTTCTAGCCATTTCCTCTAAAGTTTTACTCTTTTTTTCCACCACTCCATTTTGTTGTGGAGTCCTAGGTGCAGAAAAATTATGAGTTATCCCCTTTTTACTACAAAATTTTTCAAATAGATGATTTTCAAATTCCGTTCCATGATCACTCCTAATAGCTATAACTGAAGCATTTTTTGCATTAGTTACTTCCTTATGGAATTTCTTAAATACTGAAAATGCTTCATCTTTATGAGCTAAAAACATGATCCATGTGCATCTAGAAAAATCATCTACTATGACAAGACCATACTTGTTTCCACCAAGGCTTGTGGTCCTAGTTGGTCCAAAAAGATCCATATGAAGTAGCTCAAGGGGTCTAGTAGTAGAGACACAATTTATAGATTTAAAGAAACTTCTAGATTGTTTGCCAAATTGACACGCTTTACAAATTTTATTTTTCTCAAATTTTAGCTTTGGCAAACCAATCACAGAATCTCTTTTAATTAATTTAGATAGTATATCCATACTTACATGATCTAATTTACGGTGCCATAACCAATTTGCATCATTGACCTTAGTATCACTAGCTACTAAACAATAGCTATTTTTGGTAAGATCTTCAAGATCTACTACATAAATATTGCCACATTTTAGTCCTTTGAACACTAAGCTATTGACAATAGAGTTGGTTATGATGCATAAAGATGGCTTAAACAGAACATCAAAACCTCTATCATATAATTGACTAACGCTAAGTAAGTTATGCTTAAGACCATCTACAAACCGAACATTATCAACAAAGGTCGAAGGTATGATTTATATTTTACCAATACCAATGATGTGACCTTGGTTATTGTCTCCAAAAGTCACCGCACCTCCTTTTTTAGATTCTAGGATGAAGAATTGCTCCTTGTCACCTGTCATGTGTCTTGAGCAGCCACTATCCAAGTACCAACAGTGTTTATTGAGCTTGGCTGCAAGACACTCCTACACAAAAAAATCATACAATCTTAGGTACCCAAGTTTTCTTGGGTCCTTCAAGGTTAGTTATGTTGGTTCCTTTTGGAACCCAAATTTTTTTAACCTTTTTTTTAGCTTCTGTTTTTCTATGGTTACATATATTAGCTTTATGTCCTACTCTACCACAACAAAAACAGGTAACATTTTTAGTTTTGCTTTCACCATCTTTTACGAAGAAGTTTTTGAGAAATTTTTGCTTGTTCTTGGGCTTATACCCTAACCCTGCTCTATTAAACACAACTCTTTGACTATTAAGGATCATATCAAGTTTTTCAGAGCTATAGGTAAATTTTTCAACAATAGGTTTATATTTTTCAAGTTCTTTGGTTAATTTCAAGTTTTCTTCACTCAATGATTTAACATTAGTAATTGAATTATCTTTTAAAGTATGATTACTGTTTTTAAGTTCGGAGATTTCTTTAGTTAAACTTTTTTTATCTTTAATTAAGGCATCAATTTTTTGAGTTAGCAATTGGTCGCTTGTTTTCAGTTCTAAATATTCTTTGACAATAGAGTCCTTTTTCTTAATCAATTTATCATTTTTATGAATGTAGGACTGATTAGCTAGCTTCAATTATTTGTTTTTAAGGTTTATTGTCCTATATTCATCCATTAGTTCATTAAAGGCATCATACAATTCTTCAAAAGTAAAATCTAAATGAGTTTCAGAGATTACCTCTTTTTGTTTGCCATAAGGCAGAAATTAGCTTTCTCCTCTTGTTCCTCTTTCGATGATGATGATGACTTATCAGAGTCAGTCCATGTGGTGATAAGAGCTTTCTTCTTTTTGTACTTGTTGCTCTTCTTCAGCAAGGGACAGTCGGCTCTGAAATGATCCGGCTTCTTGCATTCATAGCATCCGATTCCCTCACTTTTCCTTTCCTTACCTTCATCCTTGTTGAAGGAACTCGAGGGAACTCTCCTCTTATGGAAGGGCTTCTTCTGATTGATGAATCTTTTGAATTTTCGTATAAGGAGAACCTCTTCTTCATCTTCCTCATTGTCTTCTTCTTCACTGCTGCTACTGCAAGAAAGATCCTTGTTAGAAGAAGTAGACTTGAGGGCAATTATCTTTTTCTTATGGGAGGATTCTTCTTCACTGTGTTGTTTCATTGTGAGCTCATGGGTCATTAGAGATCCAAGAAGCTCCTTGAGTGACAGCTTGTTCAAGTCTTTTGCTTCTTGGATTGCCGTGACCTTGATTTCTCATGACCTTGATAAAGAGCGAAGAATTTTTCTGACAAGATCACTGTTAGTATAACTTTTGCCAAGGCTTTTTAAGCCGTTGACAATATCAGTAAATGATGACCCAAAGATTGATTTAAAGATTGATTTTGATGATCACAAAACCTTGAAGTATAAATACTAATGTGTGTGTTGCAAGAAGAAAAATAATTTATTTTGCAAGGAACATAGCAAGTTGGATAAACACAAGAAGGCCTCAAAAGCTCTTAAGAAGAGTTGGAAGAAAGCTACACTTCATTGGCCCAAGTTTCAAGATCAAGGATTCAAGTTGGAGGAGCAAATTCAAAGAAAAATTCAAAAGAATAGTCCTCGAGTCGACTCCTGAAAGTTTAGAGTCGACTCTGGCACTCTAGAGTTTCAAGAAACAGTGCTCGAGTCGATTCCGATACTCTACGAGTCGACTCCGACTGAGAACAAACAAAAAGATAGAAAGTTGATTTTCAGCGCTACAGTGCTCGAGTCGACTCCTACTTCAGCGCTATAGTGCGGAGTCGACTCCCAGCTACAGTGCCGATAGACTACTATTCACAAGTGACTCCTGTTTCAGCCGAGTCGACTCCTA
This sequence comes from Phoenix dactylifera, assembly GCF_009389715.1. Classification (NCBI taxonomy): domain Eukaryota; kingdom Viridiplantae; phylum Streptophyta; class Magnoliopsida; order Arecales; family Arecaceae; genus Phoenix; species Phoenix dactylifera. Next base: position 54,804 of record NW_024068335.1, read on the forward strand.
CTTCAGCCGAGTTGACTCCAGCACGCTGGAAGGCATAACGGCTAGTTTTTTCTTGATTCCAACGGCTCTATTTTTGTCTCTAACGGCTAGATTTTTGTTTTCACTCCCTCTAAAGCTATAAAATCAAGAAGAGAGCTAGGAAAGAAGGTATGGAAGTGGGAGAGAACATTTAGGAAAGAGATTTCAAAGAGATTACAAGAGAAATCTCCCAAAAGCACAAAAGGGCCATTCAAAGTAAAAGAGAGAGAAGAAGAGCATCCAAGTGAATCCCAAAGCTTCTTCTCCAACTGTGTGCTGCCTCGATGATCCTCTACTTCGTGCAAAATCAGAAGAGGGTTAAGTAAAGAAGAAGCCGAGTTCCTTCATCTACAAATTTGGTTGAGGGCTTCTTCTCTTTACTTTACTTGTTTATATTCGCTATATTTGCTTATTTGAGAAGCTTGTATTTGATTTAAACTCTTATTCTAATATCTTGTAACTTGATTCAATCAAGGGATTGAATCAAGGGGTTAAGGTTTGTTGGTGAGCCAAAAGGAAAACCAACATTGTAAGGTTGTGGTTGGTGAGCCTTTGGGAAAACCAACTGGGTTGATTGTGAACCCGGAAAACAATCGTTGTAAGGTTGTGGTTGGTGAGCCTTTGGGAAAACCAACTGGGTTTGATTGTGAACCCGAAAAAACAATCGGTTGGTTCTAGTCGGTGAGCCTGTGAAAACCGACCGAGTTCGTTGTGATCTCGCAAAACAACAAGTTGGGTTGTGAGCTTGTAAAACAACCGGCTGTAATCTGAGGAATTATAGTGAAATTTCCAAGAGGTCTTGGGGAGTGGATGTAGGTGCTGGGATGCACCGAACCACTATACTTTTGTTGTGTCTGTGATGCTCTTTGTTATCTAACTTCCTCACTCACTTACTTACTTAGATAAATTGCTTGCTTAACTCTTCTCCGCGCATCCTTTAGTTGCAAGCATATTCAATTTACTTAATCAAGTCTCATTCAATATAACTGCATTAAGACTCATTGTATTGAATTGCATACTTGGGCAAACTTAGACTAATCTTTTATTGAGTCCGCTGCTTATTAGTTGATTAGATTAGAATCATACTCTTGCTAAGTTTAAATTCCACTATGCATCCATACAACTTAGCTTAATTAACTCTAAAAGATTAGAAGTAGTTGAAAAGTTTTAAAAGACCCAATTCACCCCCCCCCCCCTCTTGGGTTGTCACCTTGGGCAACAAGTGGTATCAGAGCAGGTGCTATTCTATTAATTATAGTCTTAACCGACTAGAGCTAAAGATTATGACAACCCCACATAATACATTGTTTGCCGAGGGACTTTCCATAAACAGACCTCCACCTTTTGATGGAACTTACTATATTCAATGGAAAGCTAGAATGAAAATTTTTGTTCAATCACAAAACTATAAAATATGGAATATCATTATAAATGGCCCTCACACACTCTCTCAAGCTGTCAATGAAAAAGACTTAGCACAATTGAATGCTAATGCTATGAACATTCTATATTGTGCTATCTATGAATCTATATTTCATAAGATTTCTGCATGCTTATCTGCTAAGAAGATCTGAGATACTTTAGAAAATATTTATGATGAATCTCAGATTAGCTCACATGTGCTTCAATTACATACTAACAATGAGACTGCAGAAAAAGGTGTTGAATCTCCCACCTCAGTCAAGTCGACTCCCAGTTTGTCCGAGTCGACTCCTAGAGGAAAGCAGTTTGAAAGGCAGAGACTCAGTTTTAAAGATCCTGTGAACGAGTCGACTCCAAGTATTTCAGAGTCGACTCCCAAATTAGCCGAGTCGACTCCAACAAGGCTCGAGTCGACTCCGAGGCAGAACAGTTCAAAAGACAGAGAATCATCTTTTAGGCCTCTGAGAGCGAGACGTCTCCCGAAGATCTCGAGTCAACTCTCAAGTCAGTCGAGTCAACTCCAAGTAAACCCGAGTCGACTCGAGGAAGAAAGAACAACAAAAAAATTCAAAAACTTCCTAAAGACAAAGAAGAAGAGGAAGCTAGATGAAAGAAAGAAAGAGATAAAAAGGAAGAAAGCCTTGACCAAGGAAGAGTCAAACAAGAAAATGAAAGCTAGGAACAACAATGATGATATTAGCTCCAAAGAACTACAAGAAGTAACTAACTTGTGCTTCATGGCACAAGAAGATAAGGTAAAATCTGAATCTACCTTTACATCAAATGATTTTCAAGAAGAATTCCCTTATGATAAATTATTAAATGCTTTTCATGATTTGTATGGTGAATGTAGAAAATTAGCTATAAAGAATAAAAATCTTAAGAAACTAAATCTGAAAATTTCAAAAAAAAGAAATTCTAGTGATGACATACAAGATAAACTAAATTCTGAAAATGAAAGCTTAAGGTTAAATTTAGAATAATTGATTCAAAAAAATTAGAGTTTAATTAAAGAAAATCAAAACTTAAGTAAAGAAATTAACCATTAAAATCTTTTATTAACAAATTCACTGTAAGTTCAGAAAGATTAAAAATGATGTTTGAAAGTCAATATGTTGCTTATAATAAATCAAAACTTGGCTTGACACCTTTACTTGACAATAAATCTCTAGAGAAAAGGTTATCAATTCACCAAGCAAACCATTAAATAAGATAACTTATTTCAAACATGAAAAGAATGGGCATAACAACTTTACCTATCGTTCTAACATAATTAAATCAAGTGGTAAAGTTATTACAATTAAACAAATTTGGGTTCTAAAAGGAACTATATGTCCTAACTCTCAAAGACCCAAGCAAGCTTGGGTACCCAAAATGAAAATATGAGGATATAGATGTAGGTGTGCCAAGATACCCATGGAACAAATAGAACTTTCATACAAATGGGTGTTCTAGACACACGTCAAAAAATAAAACTTAAAATATACTTATGAAAAGTAATTAAAAAAATAATAATAATGAAATCAGTAACCCTTGCATCTCATCATTATTTTTGCTTTAGTATTTGATTACAATATGAATTGCAAGTATTGAACAATTTTGTGATATAAAAAATACTTTTGGAAATATAATCAAATCACTTCATTTTATAGTATGCTTTACTCACTATTGGATAAGTTGCTAAATGATTAATCAATTTATTAAGAATAACTCTATGAATTCTCTATATGCTTGATTGAGAGTTTTTATCCATGTAATTATTGTTTATCGATCATAGATATGAAAATGTGTACTTGGTATGCCTTTGAATATATGCACTATGAATACCAAGATTAAAGAAACCATCTTTGGCATATAAAATCAACTCATGCTAGTATATACTTAATCTCAAAAGACCTTGCCATTGGCTTACTTAGATTATCTTCTGAAAGGTCAAAATTTGCTATGCATGTTAACTAAGGAAACAACCAAAAAATTAATTTCTAAATCTAAAGATGTTGTTCCATTAATAAGTTTTCAAAAGCTTACATTAGTTTTGTTCTTGGCACTCAAATTGAAATATTTTCTACATTGGCACAAACTCACAAAAAGGGTTCAAATGAAAAAGGTTTGCAAACTATGAAAATAAAGAAGTATCATGGCATAGTTTTGAAAACCAATTTTGTATTAAGCTGTGCACAGAAAATAATAATGAATACAATTGTTTCTGCACCAAGAACACCATGAGTAAAATAGGATTAATAGAATCCTTGAAGAAATGAAAAAGGCAATGTTGTATGATGGTCATCTAAAAGCTATCATCATTGCTTGTCATCTATATGGTTTCTATTAGATCTATTTTTTGATGAAAACTCCATTTGATCTTCTGAAAAATAAAAAATGATTTATTGCATATCTGTCATATTTTTCAGTAGTTTATGTTATGCTTGATATGGTCTTTTGAAAATAATGTCAAATCTGATAAAGATATTTCTATCCTTGGATATCATTCATCAAGCAATGCATATAGAACATTCAATGAAAAGATTCGAGTTGTAGAAATATCAATTCATTTTATTCTTTATGATACTAATGATTTATTATCAAGATACTAAAATTAAATTATATATGTATATGGTTAATCTTTTACATATAACAATCTGAAAACTTGTTAATAATTAGAACCAAATTGAGTTTTTTCAGAAATGCACTTAGTGAAGAAAAATTGATGACTACTAAAAGGACTAAATCAAGAAAAGATAAAATAGATCTTGATGAAACTCTTGCATGATTAGAAGTTAAGATCATCACTATCATTTGCTTGCTTTATGAGCTTTATATTTTGTCAAATGAATGTATAGAATGCACTCCTATGTGGTTATTTCATTAAAAAAAGGGTCTATGTAGAATAACCACCTTATTTGAAAACACTCATTACAAATATGATAAAGCAATATATGATTTGGAACAAGCATCAAAAGCATGATATAAAAGCTTGAGTAACTTTTTGATAAAAAGTAATAAATCTATACATTAAAAAGAAGAATTTTTGATATCTTGCTTGCTCAAAGCATACATTGATGGCATCTTTTTTGGTTCTACTAATGAAGATTTATATGGAGATTTTACTAAGCTCATGCAAAGTGAGTTTGAAATATGTATAATAAATGAATTAACATTTTTTCTTGAACTCCAAATTAAGACAAACAAGAAAGGGGATCTTCATTGACCAAAATTAGTCCACAAGAAAACTCTTATAGAAGATTGGCATGAAGATGGTATGTCTATGACCCCATCTTGTAGAATTTGAAAAGGATGAGCAAAGTAGATCTATTGTTTTAAAGCTGTATTAAAGCATGATAGAATAAGTATTTTATCATACAGCTAGTAGACCAGATTATATGCTCATTATGTGCCCTTGTGCAAGACTTCAATCTAACTCTAATGAATTATATTTTATTGATAACAAATAAATCATAATCTGAATTTTGATAGAAACAACTGTCTAAGATAAGTTGATTAAAACTTAGCTAGCGTGTCTTATTGATAATTATCTTAAGCAAATAAAATCTAAACTAAATTGATTTTGAAAATAAGAAATTGATTTGACCTTGATGAATCTTCCTATTGCCTCACATGCTTGTCCTTGAACCATCTTGGTTAATGAAACTATCTCTTTAGTTTAAGTAACATGTGCTTGCTTATATTTGGGCAATCTCTTGAGTAAAGTGACTCAACTTTCAACTATTGTCATATCTTATGTTGAGTCATCTAGTTAAGAAAAATGTTGTATGAATGTTTTGTATCTCGAAGAAACTAATGACTTTCTTTCAAGAAAGAAAATGATTTTGTTGATAATGCAGGATCTATGAGCAAGAAATAAGAAATTTCAACTTGAAGGACACCTCCATGTAAGGTACAATAAACATTCACATGCAAACAAGAGAGAGGACTTTCTTCAGCCAAAAGGTTACACATAAGAAATCTAGTAGGTATTTGACTTGAAGAATGCAGAATCGGTAATTTTAGATACCTCTCTCATAAATTAGCTGAGCAAAGTCATTAACTTAAATCTTACTATGGCATGATTAAAGTCTTTAATTATTAATTTCTTGATATCATGTCTATATATGTATTGATTGACTTATGCTTTTAGAAATTGTTTTATGGTTTGTCCAAACTAAAATATATCTTTGCCTATGTCATAACCATGAACTACACAAGTTTATGCTTAAAATTTTGATTTAAAATAACTTGTGAGAAGTTATGAATCCTTGAGCATAATGAAAATGTTGTTTGCATGATATACATCTATATGATACATAAGATTATTTCTTTATTCTGCTCTTTTCATGTAAATTACTTGAGAATAACAAAAAGAGAGAGAGATAAAGAAAAGGAAATGAACATTATTCAAGGGAAGTAAAAATCTAAGTAAAGGCAAATACTCCAATCTTAAGAAAAAGCAAAACAAGCATAATATGTTCTGCACATTTGTGAGACCTGTGTGAGTATTCTCTTGGAAGAGATAAAATCCGTAATTAATTACACTTAAACAGAAAAAATTTGAAGTGAACATTTTAACCTTTCTATATTGCTCATCATAGGGATGGTGCCAATAGAAAGGCTAGTGGTAGTACCCGGCACTATTTGATCCAACTATTCGGTGTAGGGTATATTAGGGACGGCACAAGAGGGAGGCTAGTGGTAGTACCTCGTGCCCCTTCCAACTCCACCGGAGAGGGAGCAAATAGAGTATAGAGAATAAGAAAGTAAAAACGAAAAACAATATCAAAATGTTCGTTAATTGGTTAAGAAAAGAAATTCAAAAAAATGAGGAAATGAATGACAAAGTAAATGAAAGTATATAAGAGGAATCAAATCAAGTGTTAATCACTTGGAAACACACCTTAAGGATGAAATCAGTGGAAGATTATATTTAAATAGGGGGAGTTTATTTGAAAAGAATTAATTTTGATCCTTGACATGCTTTTTCTTAATATTTTAATGCATGACTTAACACATGATATATTTTGCATGTGGCATGATGTTCTGAATTATGGGTTCTCAATATTTTGTAATGCTCCATGCTTGGATAATTTGATTGAATGTTTGAAATACTATATGAAGTTATTTTATGGTATTATTGAAAAGAAATTTTAGATTTGTCGTTCACAATCATCTTTGAAATCTGAAAGTTGAATAAATTTTGTAAAAAGGAGAAGAGAAGTATATCTCTATTTAGGCAAAATGAATTGATTTTATTTTATCTTTCAACTTGCCTAACTTTGGTATATAATGTTCTAATTCATACCAAAACTCAATATAAATACAAATATTCTGAATATGCTCTTATATGTTTGAAATATGTGTTTTCAATTGTAATGATTTAAGATGAGCTACAATGTGGAAGATACATATATCAAATTATGATTTTGAAAGCCTCTATTGAAAATCTTTATGAAATTCAGAATCTGATTTGTATAAAAGCTTAAACTCAATATGATTTCTAGATAAAAACTACAGTTTAAGAAAAATAGAATAATTCTGATGCCTTGATTGTTTGCCCCGATACGCATCTGAAATATATCATTTCTTATCTTTAAAGTGTACTAATATTGGTCTAAATGATGTGTCTTTCGATGATCTTGATTGTAAACAAATATTTTTAAATATATTATTTTATTTTGATATTGAAAAGATTTATTGTGCTTCATGTATACATTGCTGAAAAACTATGATTAAGAAATTGAGTTCTATAAATATATATACCTCAATGATCATCTATATATTTTTCTCTCCTACATTCTTAAAGACTTCCATCAAAATATATATATAGAGTGAATGATCCTAAAGCTAGAAATATTTTAACTCACTCAAATGACTCTTAAAAGAAAGAAAATGTAATTGCTTTTAAAAGAAATTGAGCTTCAAAAGAATTATTTTTTGATTAATATTTCAGTACATTTTCTCAAAGATTAAGAGGAAGCATAACTTGTTCTTGAAAGATTAAAAAGAGTGATTGCTATAAATTTTGAATAATTCTAGATCACTCTACATTCTTGATATCATAAAGTTTTAGTTTTATTCACGTTTATCATTAAAATCTGAAATTCAACAAAAGAAAAGAATGATTAAAGAAGAATGCATCTTTTGAGGGGGAGCTTTAGATATTCAGTATCTTATCCTAAAGTTACTTTAATTTGATGCATACCTTGAATTTTATGGATTGATTTTGATGAACCTCCTTGTATGGACTTACTAGCCTTAGTTATATAATAAGCCTATACCTTGAGTTGAGCTCTATAGAGGTTATCTTATCTCAAACTTTGAGCTTTATGAAAATATACTCTCATTAGTATAAACTATGCTGAAACTCATAGAACATATTTTTCGAGATCGACAATTTGAATATTTCATTGAACAATTCTAAACTCTTAAATGGAATGTTCAATTAAGGAGGAGAAAGAAAATTTTTAGGAGGAGAGATCATATAGAACTTAATTGCATAAATCCATAACTAAAGGAGAGAGAAAGAATACTAAATGAGAAGTGATCCTAATACTCTCCAATATGTATCATCTGAAATTTAATCTGAAAATCTTTACGATACACTTTGAGGCTTGTTATTTGGTTAGTATATCTTATGCATCAATCATGAACCAAATTGCAATTCAAATAGTTGATCTTAAGAGCCTCTAATTTAATGAAAAAGGGGGAGAATAATGTGTTGAATTTTCCTGAGTATCTCTTAGAAAACCTATTTTTGGAATTCACTAATGAGTTCTTATTGGCTTGTTCTTTAGAACTTCAATTTTGTGCCAATTCATTATTATATGTACCAAAATGTGCTTCTTTTTAAAGGAATAAAGTCTTAAAAAAAAACTTTAAAAGAACCTTCAAAGCCTTGAATTTTATGTATGCTCTAAGATATATCATAAATTGCATGAATTCATGTTTTGGTATTTATGCCACAATATTTCTACTTCATAAAAGAACTTTGCAATCATACTTAATATATTGCTCTTATACTCTGAAAATTAGTTAAATTACTCTCATGTTGCTAAAATACTTAATATATTGGGCAAAAGATCTTAAATGAACAAGCTTTCATACTTATTATTAAAGAAGGGTTAGATTTTCATTCATGCTTTCTTTGAATATCATTTGTGGTACTTCTTAAATTAACTTAAGAAAGATTCCACCTACACTTGATTTGAAAACTATCTTTAGAATCACATTCGATGTGTTCTGCTATAAAATTATCTTAATTGGCTCTGGTCTATGCTCATTAATCTTTTTTCAATATTATTGCCTTGAGTTATATGATTCATATTCTTGCAATAATTTGACATGCAAATCAGAGTACAATAAGAAATATTTGAGTATTCTTATCTTTGTGCTTAATGTTTCACTATCTTTTTGATGTTGTCAAAAAGAGGGAGAAATATTTAAGTATATGCTCATAATGCTTTATGTGTTGATTATGTTAAGTTAATTAAATCTAAAGCATTATCATGAAGTATATGCTCATAATGCTTTATGTGTTGATTATGTTAAGTTGATTAAATCTAAAGCATATCATAAAGTATATATTAAATTTACTTCATGCAACTTAGCTATGCATTACTTCTAGAACACAATATATTCTATATTGCATATACTCCAAGTTTTGTCATCATCAAAAAGGGGGAGGACTGATGACCCAAAGATTGATTTAAAGATTGATTTTGATGATCACAAAACCTTGAAGTATAAATACTAATGTGTGTGTTGCAAGAAGAAAAATAATTTGTTTTGCAAGGAACATAGCAAGTTGGATAAACACAAGAAGGCCTCAAAAGCTCTCAAGAAGAGTTGGAAGAAAGCTACACTTCATTGGCCCAAGTTTCAAGATCAAAGGATTCAAGTTGGAGGAGCAAATTCAAAGAAAAATTCAAAAGAATAGTCCTCGAGTCGACTCCTGGAAGTTTAGAGTCGACTCTGGCACTCTAGAGTTTCAAGAAACAGTGCTCGAGTCGACTCCGATACTCTACGAGTCGACTCCGACTGGAGAACAAACAAAAAGACAGAAAGTTGATTTTCAGCGCTACAGTGCTCGAGTCGACTCCTACTTCAGCGCTACAGTGCGGAGTCGACTCCCAGCTACAGTGCCGACAGACTACTATTCACAAGTGACTCCTGTTTCAGCCGAGTCGACTCCTACTTCAGCCGAGTCGACTCCAGCACGCTGGAAGGCATAACGGCTAATTTTTTCTTGATTCCAACGGCCTCTATTTTTGTCTCTAACGGCTAGATTTTTGTTTTCACTCCCTCTAAAGCTATAAATCAAGAGGAGAGCTAGGAAAGAAGGTATGGAAGTGGGAGAGAACATTTAGGAAAGAGATTTCAAAGAGATTACAAGAGAAATCTTCCAAAAGCACAAAAGGGCCATTCAAAGTAAAAGAGAGAAGAAGAGCATCCAAGTGAATCCCAAAGCTTCTTCTCCAACTGTGTGCTGCCTCGGTGATCCTCTACTTCGTGCAAAATCAGAAGAGGGTTAAGTAAAGAAGAAGCCGAGTTCCTTCATCTACAAATTTGGTTGAGGGGTTCTTCTCTTTACTTTACTTGTTTATATTCGCTATATTTACTTATTTGAGAAGCTTGTATTTGATTTAAACTCTTGTTCTAATATCTTGTAACTTGATTCAATCAAGGGATTGAATCAAGGGGTTAAGGTTTGTTGGTGAGCCAAAGGGAAAACCAACGTTGTTAGGTTGTGGTTGGTGAGCCTTTGGAAAAACCAATTGGGTTGATTGCGAACCCGGAAAATAATCGTTGTAAGGTTGTGGTTGGTGAGGCCTTTGGAAAAACCAACTGGGTTTGATTGTGAACCCGAGAAAACAATCGGTTGGTTCTAGTCGGTGAGCCTGTGAAAACCGACCGAGTTCGTTGTGATCTCGCAAAACAACGAGTTGGGTTATGAGCTTGTAAAACAACCGGCTGTAATCTGAGGGATTATAGTGAAATTCCCAAGAGGTCTTGGGGAGTGGATGTAGGTGCTGGGATGCACCGAACCACTATACTTTTGTTGTGTCTGTGATGCTCTTTGTTATCTAACTTCCTCACTCACTTACTTACTTAGATAAATTGCTTGCTTAATTCTTCTCCGCGCATCCTTTAGTTGCAAGCATATTCAATTTACTTAATCAAGTCTCATTCAATATAACTGCATTAAGACTCATTGTATTGAATTGCATACTTGGGCAAACTTAGACTAATCTTTTATTGAGTCCGCTGCTTATTAGTTGATTAGATTAGAATCATACTCTTGCTAAGTTTAAATTCCACTATGCATCCATACAACTTAGCTTAATTAACTCTAAAAGATTAGAAGTAGTGAAAAGTTTTAAAAGACCCAATTCACCCCCCCTCTTGGGTTGTCACCTTGGGCAAAAGTAAATCTTGTTGAACATGCAAGAAATGGTTTCATTAGACTCTATTTTAAATAGTTCATATTTGTGAACTAGCATGTTAATTTTAGATTCTTTGACTTGATTGTGCCCTCGTGGGTCACTTCAAGTCTATTCCATATCTCTTTTGCAGAATTATAAGTAGAGATTCTATTAAATGAAAGAGTAGATGCCCTACAAGCCAATTGCAATATGTATTGCGAAAGGTTTTTTCTTTTAATTTGTCCAAATCATGTACATGACATATAAATATGAATAAAGGCGTTATGTTTTATCATATGCTGTTGATTATATTTATGATAAACTCCTTAGATTAGGGCAATGGTTTTAAGACTATGATGAGATCATACTAGTGAGACTTAAAATCCTAAAATCCTATCTTAAATATTTCCAGTCATTGGTACATTGAGTCGGGGATCAATGATTACCGGAAAGACTGGCATGTCTTATGTATGCTCGATGCAGAGGATGATTATCTCACAATCATTTGTGTGGAGGACACTAATACAAAGATGTGGTGTGCACATTAGAAGAATGAGTTCACTGAATTGACCTACAAAGAGAAATCTTATGAAGTCTTACTTACATGTTCAAAGATGAATTCTCTTAGTAGGAGTTGTGCAACTGATCCTATGACCTGAGATCACCATGGTATCTTGTGCACATGAACCCATATTTTGATTTACACTCATTCATGACAATAAGTTGTGTACGAGGTCTATCTGGATATGATGAATTGTGTACGAAGATTATAAGTAGGTAAACAAGGAATTAATTACTTCTAGTAAGAGAAGAAAGCATCCTATTTATTCTAATCATATGATAATTCAGGAAGCCTTGATCAAAGCAGAATAAAAATTAGAAAGAGTTTCACTATGAATTATTATTAAAAGATTGAGAAAAATTTGGATATGAAATTGAGTTTGACATATATTCATACTGCATACATATTTGGGATGCAGTTTTATTAAAGGATTGAATTGCACGGTACTTGCCACTGAAGGATATTTTTGGTATTTCCACCAAATTCTATATTTTTCGCGGTAGACATGACACGTTGCTAGACGTCAATCTTGTTTTATAGGTTTGATCAAATTAAAGAGTTTAATTCGATCACCAATTAGAAAGGATTCTAATTGTTAAGTTTGGGTTCGCGCAGTTTGCACTTAAATCAATTAGAAGAGTTCTAATCAAGTTGGGTCAACTCGCACTCACATCTATTGCTGGCTAAGTATGGAACCAATGGGTCAACACAAAGCAAACTTATCAAGGGTCTAATTTGATTAGATCATGTTTGCAAGATAAACATCCTAGCAGATGTTGCAAACCTTAGCTCCTGATTCGAATTGGATTCGAATCTGATTCGAATTGGATTCGAATCTGATTCGAATTGGATTCGAATCTGATTCGAATTGGATTCGAATCTGATCTTAATTGATCTAATTTGATTAGATCATGTTCTAATATGGGTTAGCCAAGAGTTGGCACCTAATTGAATTGTTTTAAGTCTAATTAGATTAAATTTGATAAATCATTTATTTTTTGACTGTTAGATCTTCATCCACCGTTGGATGAAGACATAATGGTGAGTTGGTTTGAACCTAATTGGATTGGGTTAGAAGGAGCCATTAATCATGACCATTTGATCTTCATCAGCCATTGGATGAAGACATAATATGATCATGATGAGGTGCCTTGCATTGGGACCATTGGATCATCCTAGAACCGTTGGATGATGACATAACTCCCCTTACTCATGGCGCCTTGCATTCTGGCCCTTAGATCTTCATCATGAGATGATGGATCATCAAGATAATGGTGTGATGGGCTGATGACGTGATGAAGAAGGTGTGATGATGGGATTTCAGAATTTTACGTGAAGGGATAAGCACTTAAAATAGATGGCGCCCCTTGGATTGGATAAAGATGACACGTCATCTTATCCTAACTACTCTCCCTTCAACCGCATCATTCTCTCTCTCTTTCTTTCTTATGGCGCCATCAATAAGGGCCTTTGGATCATCATCTAGCCTTGATCAATGGTTGAGAATGCTCCCTATTTTTCATGCGTGAGAAGAAATGAAGAGAGGCATGAGTACGGTGGATTTCATGAAGAGGTGCTTAGGGAATGGATAAGGATGAAGCGCCATATCATCAGCACTTCATCTTATCTTAACTACTTCTGATATGCCCTCTCATCAAATGACACACCCCTTGATCTCATGCCCCTCTTCATGCATGAATGGATGGCTACAATGCATCCGTATGCCATCTATAAATAGGGAATGCTCCCGGTGTTTTCATCCATCGGAAATCAATGCAACTCTCTCTCTCACACATATCCCTTCTTTCTTACAAGCCTTCTTTCTTTCTAACATCACTCTTAAGTTGTCCTAATCCTAGACAAGAAGGTCTTCTTTAGGACAAAAAGGTTAGAAGTGTTTTTAGAAGGAAAAAGAAAATTAGAAAGGAAGAAAGCAAGCCATTAGAATTATTTAGAAGAATTCTGCATTAAGGATCAAAGTCCTTGGAGCTTAAGACTTGAATCAAGTTTTCATGTGGATCACCATTGGAGGGCGGACACTTGGACGCCTCGTGGAGATTGAACACTTTGGATTAGCGTCTAAGGTATTCTACTAATTTTTTATTTATATTATATCATATGATGTAATCATTAAGGTGATCTAGGCTTAAAAGGGTTTTATGCATAGGAACTTGATTAAGAATATTTTTAAAATTCCTAACTTCCGCTGTCCATTAAGATATGCTAAACCCCTTTCAGTAGTATCAGAGCAAAGGTCCAAGAGTTGTGACCGATCTTCGAAAACTCTCACGTCTGATCATGTGACGAAGCGTGGCTCTCCGTCCGGAGGCGTATAGAGATGCGTGCTCTGATAGGTATACATAGGTATCATCCTATTTTTAATAGGACCGAACCCATGTAGGAGTGGAGGCTCCCCCCTTCAGTGGTATCAGAGCCATCCTTAATTGGTTCAATCAAATAATTATGTATGATGTATGATTATTAATTTACTATGAGATAGTAATGTCATATGCTTAGAGAAATGCTGAAACGTATGATTCATATATGATATGTTATGTAATAAAATATCATGATATGAAATTTTCCATATGAAAATATGTTGAAGCATGTTAATTAATTGCTTATGATTTATACATGCTATGAGATAGCCATGATTGCATAATAGTTTATTTTAGACATGTTAAATATATGTTACAATTAAAGAATGTGCTTAGAGACTAGTAAGCCCTCAATAAAAATTATATTAAGTCATAGTGTTGAAAAACTTTGAGCTAACCCATTCTAGAACAATTAATCTAATTGGTGTCTAAGGAAAGCACTAAAGGTGGTTACTTAATTAGGATCTTACTCTTTGAGTAAGGGGAGCCTCCCACCTGCTTACCTAGCCAATTATTTGATTGCCTATTATGGATAAGCTTAATATTGATATAACACTATTGATAGCCTTCCTTCATGCCTCGATATTATTATGTCAAGATCCATGCTAGTTTGTTGTGCTAACACAAGACTTGCAATGGGGACTGATGTTATACTGTCTTGGTGCATTAAGATGCTTATGGCATATTTTAATATATTGCCTTGTTGTGCAACCACAAGGGCAATATTATTCGAATATGACTATATGGAAATGAAGGGTTTGACTTAACTAAAATATTATTGTTTGTTGTGCTAACACAAGGCAATAAGTATTTTAAGAGGACAAGATAAAGTTGAGAATTGCATGAGATGCAATTGGAAAGAGTTTCCTACCTTTGAACTCATAAGAGTTTGTTGTGTAAACACAAGGCTTTTTATGATGAATTAGGATCTCAACCCTACTAAAAAAATTATATTTTCACGTTTATCATAGGAGAGGGCTATGATATTCGATAAAAATAGTAGGAGACAAATTAGATTAAAGTCCTTATCTAGTTGCAAACATGTCATCATGATTGGTCTGCTTATATTAGTTTTGTTCTTGCATATGTAGAATTATTAAATGGCTTCTTCACTTTCACTAAGAGGCATCTTAGATGCCAACAAGTTGACCGGACCAAACTATGTGGACTGGTTGAGGAATTTAAAGATAGTACTCACTCAGGAGAAAATTTCTATATACTTGAAACCCCTGATCTTGGAGATCTAGGGGATGATGCTACAGAAGAGGAGGTTGCCACACATAAGATGTGGAAAAATGACAGTTGACTGTCAAATGTATCATACTTGCCTCTATGAGCAATGAATTACAGAGGCAACATGAAGGCATGGACACTCAATCCATACTTCTCAATTTAAAAGAGTTGTATGGAGAACAAAGCAGGACTGCTAGGTATGAGATATCTAAGCAGTTGTTCCGTGCTAGAATGAATGAAGGAACTCCAGTGCAAAACCATGTTCTTATGGTTATAGACTTGATCACCAGATTAAGTCAATTAGGTTTTGCTATGGATAGTGAGCTCAGTCAGGATTTGATCCTGCAATCACTGCCTGATTCATTCTCTCAGTTTGTTGTGAACTTTCACATGAACAAGCTGAACACCTCCCTGCCCGAGCTGTTAAATATGCTCAAAACAGCTGAACCATATTAAGAAGGATAAAGGTCCACTCCTTCTTATAGCACCTCTAGAGGAAATCGGGAATAAGGGTTCTAAGAAACGATTGAACCCCAAGAGTAGCAAAAAAAAAAAAGGAAAGAAAAACTCCGGATCAAGTACCTGTTTTCATTGCGGCAAAGCTGGCCACTGGAAAAGGAATTGCAAGAGTTTTCTTGCAAGTATGAAGACCGATGCAAGAGTTGCATCAAAAGGTATGTTTATGTTACATGCCAACTTGTCATTAAGTTCTTCAAATTCAAATTCATGGGTATTGGATACCGGCTGTGGTTTTCACATTTGCAAATCTTTGCATGGACTACAGAAAATTAAAATTTTGAAGAAAGGTGACTTCGAGCTGTATGGCGCTGGAGGAGAGTCCATCCAGGCTGAAGCTGTTGGAACCTACAACTTGGATTGCCTTCGGGAAGCTCCTACAATTAGAAGATTGTTATTATATGCCCAAAATTATTAGAAATGTAATTTCCATTCCTTTGTTGTTAAAGAAAGGTTTTGAAATTAATGGAAAGGGCAATGGTTGCTCTATTTATTTTTCTAATAAGCATCTTTGCAATGGCATTATGGAAAATGGTCTTCTAGTTTTATTACTTAATATGTCTTTCATATTAATAAAAGCAATAAAAGAAAGAGAGAGGAAGTAAATAACCCTTCTTTGGCATTGCCGACTTGGTCACATAAGTGAATCAAGAATCAACAAGTTATACAAAGAAGAGTTCTTTGATCCTTATGATTATGAATCATTAGGAACTTGTGAATCTTGTCTTATGGGAAAAATGACAAGTCTCCATTCACTGGACATGGAGAAAGGGCAAGTGAGTTATTAGGACTTATACATACAGATGTATGTGGTCCTATGACAACTCCAGCTAGAGGTGGATACTCTTACTTCATCACATTCACTGATGATTTATCAAGGTTCGGATTTGTGTATCTTATGAAACATAAATACGAAGCCTTTGATAAGTTTAAAGAGTATCAAAGTATGGTTGAAAAACAAACCGGAAAGTGTATTAAAATCCTTCGATCTGATCGAGGAGGTGAATACCTTTCTAGTGAATTTTTAAATCATCTTAAAGAAAAGGGCATTCTCTCTGAATGGACACCTCCGTATACGCCACAACTAAATGGTGTAGCTGAACGGAGGAATCGTACTCTATTAGATATGGTAAGGTCCATGATGTGCTTTACAGATCTTCCTATTTCCTTCTGGGGTTATGCCTTAGAAACTGCTACATATGTGCTAAACAGGATACCTTCAAAATCTGTATCTAGTACTCCATATGAGATATGGAGAGGAAAGAAGCCAATCTTAAATATTTAAAATATGGGGCTGCAAGCATATGTCAAAAGAAATTTTGGACATAAGCTAAGTGCTAGATCAGATAAATACATTTATAGGTTATCCAAAGAAGTATGGATCTCTTCTATCACCCTACTGAACAAAAGTTTTGTTAGTAGGCATGCCACTTTCTTAGAAAAAGAGTTTATCTTAGAAAAGGGCAGGAAGAAGAATTGAACTTAATGAAGTTCAAGACCTACAAATAGAAACACAAGAAATTCTTCAACCAGATGTACCCATTGATGAAGTACAACCACAACACACATCTCCTCTCCAAAGGTCAGATAGAGTGCGAAATGCACCTAAGAGGTATGGGTTTATCATTGAGAATGATGAAGCCCACATCATTCGAAAATGATGATCCTCTGACCTATTCGGAAGCTATCATGAGTAATGACTCTAACAAATGGTTAGAAGCTATGAAATCCGAAATAGACTCTATGTATACCAACCAAGTATGGACTTTGGTTGATGCACCAGAAGGGTGTAAACCCTATAGGTTGCAAATGGGTCTATAAAAAAGATTGGAGCAGATGGCCAAGTAGAAACCTACAAGGCTAGATTGGTGGCAAAAGGTTTCAGGCAAAAGCAAGGAATTGACTATGATGAAACTTTTTCACCAGTTGCCATGCTTAAATCTATTCGGATTTTGCTTGCAATAGCTGCATACTATGATTATGAAATTTGGCAGATGGATGTCAAAACCGCCTTCCTTAATGGTTATCTTGAGGAAGAGGTTTACATGACACAGCCAGAAGGATTTGTCTCAAGTGGGAGAGCAAATCAAGTATGCAAGCTTAAGAGATCCATTTATGGATTAAAGCAAGCATCGAGGAGTTGGAACATCCGTTTTGATACAACAGTCAAAGAGTTTGGTTTTATCAAAAATGTGGATGAACCATGTGTGTACAAGAAGACTAGTGGGAGTGCCGTTGTCTTCTTAATATTGTATGTAGATGACATACTAATCATTGGAAATGATATTCCAATGTTACAATCGGTCAAGACTTGGCTATCAAAAAGCTTTTCCATGAAAGACTTGGGAGAAGCATCCTATATACTTGGTATAAAGATCTATAGGGATAGATCTAAAAGGATGCTAGGCTTGTCCCAGTCTAAGTACATAGATCGTGTGCTAAAAAGATTCAGCATGGAAGGAAGTAAAAGAGGTTACTTACCTATGAGTCATGGCATACGTCTCTCTAAGAAGATGTCTCCTAAGACATCTGAAGAGAGGAATAGAATGAATTCTATTCCCTATGCTTCGGCAGTAGGATCAATTATGTATGCTATGCTATGTACTAGGCCTGATGTTGCTTATGCCTTAGGCATAACAAGCAGATTCCAGGCTGATCCAGGAGAAATCATTGGATAGCTGTGAAAAATATTCTTAAGTACTTAAGAAGGACTAAAGATATTTTTCTAGTTTATGGAGGATCTGAGTTGAAACTAGAAGGATTTTCTGATTCTAGTTTTCAATCAGATCCAGATGATAGCAAGTCCACTTCAGGGTATGTCTTTACCCTAAATGGTGGTGCAGTGAGCTGGAAGAGTTCCAAGCAGCAAACTGTAGCTGACTCAACTACTGAGGCAGAATACATCGCTGTAAGTGAAGCCGCTAAGGAAGCTGTCTGGATGAAGAAGTTCATCGCTGAGTTGGGAGTAGTTCCTGAGATTGCTGGACCAGTTTCAGTTTATTGTGACAACACTGGAGCTGTTGCTCAAGCAAAGGAACCAAGATCTCATCACAAATCCAAGCACATTCTAAGACGCTTCCACCTCGTTCGAGAGATCGTCGAGAGACAAGACATAGTCATTGAACGAGTAGACACAAAGAACAACTTAGCAGACCCGTTCACTAAAGCTCTACCACAACAGCAGTTCGATCGCCACCTCGATTGTATGGGGATAAAATATAAGAGCGATTGGCTTTAGTGCAAGTGGGAGATTGAAAGAGTAGATGCCCTACAAGCCAATCGCAATATGTATTGCGAAAGGTTTTTTCTTTTGATTTGTCCAAATCATGTACATGACATTTAAATATGAATAAAGGCGTTATGTTTTATCATATGCTGTTGATTATATTTATGATAAACTCCTTAGATTAGGGCAATGGTTTTAAGACTATGATGAGATCATACTAGTGAGACTTAAAATCCTAAAATCCTAATCTTAAATATTCCCAGTCATTGGTACATTGAGTCGGGGATCAATGATTACCGGAAAGACTGGCATGTCTTATGTATGCTCGATGATGCAGAGGATGATTGATCTCACAATCATTTGTGTGGAGACACTAATACAAAGATGTGGGTGCTCATTAGAGAATGAGTTCACTGAATTGACCTACAAAGAGAAATCTTATGAAGTCTTACTTACATGTCAAAAGATGATTCTCTTAGTGGGAGTTGTGCAACTGATCCTATGACCTGAGATCACCATGGTATCTTGTGCACATGAACCCATATTTTGGTTTACACTCATTCATGACAATAAGTTATGTACGAGGTCTTCTGGATATGGTGAATTGTGTACGAAGATTATGAGTAGGTCAACAAGGAATTAATCACTTCTAGTAAGAGAAGATAGCATTCTATTTATTCTAATCATATGATAATTCAGGAAGCCTTTGATCAAAGCAGAATGAAAATTAGAAAGAGTTTCTAATGTTTCATTATTTGAATTATCATTAAAAGATTGAGAAAAATATGAATATGAAATTGAGTTTGACATATATTCATACTCATATACATATTTGGGATGCAGTTTGATTAAAGGATTGAATTGCATGGTAACTTGCCACTGAAGGGTATTTTTGGTATTTCCACCAAATTCCCATTTTTTAGACATACACTAGACGTCAATCTTATATTTAAAATTTAATTCGATCACCAATTAGAAAGGATTCTAATTGTTAAGTTCGGGTTCGCGCAGTTTGGACTTAAATCGATTAGAAGAGTTCTAATCAAGTTGGGTCAACTCACGCACTCACACTATTGCTGGCTAAGTATGGCCCATGGGCCACACAAACTTATCAAGAGGTCTAATTTGATTAGATCATGTTTGCAAGATAAACATCCTAGCAGATGTTGCAAACCTTAACTCCTGATTCGAATTGGATTCATCTGATTCTTAATTGATCTAATGATTAGATCATGTTCTAATATGGTTAGCCAAGAGTTGGCCCTAATTGGCTTGTTTTAAGTCTAATTAGATTAGATTTGATAAATCATTATTTTTTGACCGTTAGATCTCATCTACCGTTGGATGAAGACATAATGGTGAGTTGGTTTGAACCTAATTGGATTGGTTAGAAGGAGCCTTTAATCATGACCATTTGATCTTCATCAGCCATTGAATGAAGACATAATATGATCATGATGAGGTGCCTTGCATTGGACCATTGGATCATCCTAGAACCGTTGGATGATGACATAACTCCCCTACTCATGGCGCCTTGCATTCTGGCCCTTGATCTTCATCATGAGATGATGGATCATCAAGATAATGGTGTGATGGGCTGATGACGTGATGAAGGAGGTGTGATGATGGGATTTCAGAATTTTACGTGAAGGGATAAGCACTTAAAATAGATGGCGCCCCTTGGATTGGATAAAGATGACACGTCATCTTATCCTAACTACTCTCCCTTCAACCGCATCATTCTCTCTCTCCTTCTTTCTTATGGCGCCATCAATAAGGGCCTTTGGATCATCATCTAGCCTTGATCAATGGTTGAGAATGCTCCCTATTTTTCATGCGTGAGAAGAAATGAAGATAGGCATGAGTACGGTGGATTTCATGAAGAGGTGCTTAGGGAATGGATAAGGATGAAGCGCCATATCATAAGCACTTCATCTTATCCTAACTACTTCTGATATGCCCTCTCATCAAATGACACACCCCTTGATCTCACGGCCCTCTTCATGCATGAATGGATGGCTACAATGCATCCGTACGCCATCTATAAATAGGGAATGCTCCCGGTGTTTTCAATCCATCGGAAATCAATCCAACTCTCTCTCACACATATCCCTTCTTTCTTACAAGCCTTCTTTCTTTCTAACATCACTCTTAAGTTGTCCTAATCCTAGACAAGAAGGTCTTCTTTAGGACAAAAGGTTAGAAGTATTTTTAGAAGGAAAAAGAAAATTAGAAAGGAAGAAAAGTAAGCCATTAGAATTATTTAGAAGAATTCTGCATTAAGGATCAAAGTCCTTGGAGCTTAAGACTTGAATCAAGTTTTCGTGTGGATCACCATTGGAGGGCGGGACACTTGGACGCCTCGTGGAGATTGAACACTTTGGATTAGCGTCTAAGGTATTCTACTAATTCTTTATTTATATTATATCATATGATTGTAATCATTAAGGTGATCTAGGCTTAAAAGGGTTTTATGCATAGAAACTTTATTAAGAAAATTTTTAAAATTCCTAACTTCCACTGCCCATTAAGACATGCTAAAAACCCTTCATTGAATTTGTTAGGGTCCAAGGTATAATAAAGAACGTTCATTATTTTGGCATTTAGTTGTGCCTTCCTTCTATCATTATCATCCCAATCCTTTTCAAGCTTGGGTATAGTAATGTTATCAACATAGACAGAAGGAATATGTGGTCTATTAAATTATGATACTCCAAACATCATAATCTTGGGCTTGGATAAATATGCTCATTCTAGCCTTCCAATAGGTATAGTTAGCTCCATTGAACAATGAAGGCCTATTGGTGGATTGCCCCTCACTAAGGGAAGATCCAAAGGGGTTGTCATCTTAATCTTTTACTCATTTTAAGGATTGGAACACCAATCGATATGAGAGCACCTGCTCTGATACCACTTGTTGCCCAAGGAGACAACCCAAGAGGGAGGATGAATTGGATTTTAATTAAATATTGATCAATTAAAAATATGATGAATAATTAACTAAATCTATTGCACGCGAATTAGTTAGATTACTTGATGCAGTGAGTGAAGAGAGTGAAAGAGACATGAAGCAATACAAATACAAAAGATTTATAGTGGTTCAGAGCCAACTCTTGCTCCTATGTCCACTCCCCAAGCCACACTTGGGAGTTCACTATAATCCCTCGGATTACAGCTGGTTGTTTTACAAGCTCACAACCCAACTTGTTGTTTTCACGAGTTTACAACGAACTCGATCGGTTTTCACAGGCTCACCGACTAGAACCAACTGATTATTTTTCCGGATTCACAATCAAATCCAGTTGGTTTTCCTCGGTTCACCAACCACAACCTTACACCGTTGATTTTCTCTTTGGCTCACCAACAAACCTTACAACCCTTGATTCAATCCCCTGATTGAATCAAGTAAGAAGAAAACAAAGTTTAAGAAGTCTCAAACAAAGCTTCTAAAAAGCAAGTGTGAGAACAATATAAGCAAGATAGAGTTAGAAGCCCTCAAACAGATTTTAGATGAGGAAGTGGGGGGCTTCTCAATTTCTGAGTCTCCTCTTGAATGTGCCAAATGATGGAGATCAGTAGTAGAGCCTTGAATGCAAAGGAAGCACTTTCAGATTTTAGTTGAATGCACTTCTTCCTTCTTTTTCTTGGATTTACTCAACGAAAGCTCTTGGTGGTTGAAATGCTTTAATGCTTAGATGGAATAGCTCTCTTGTTATCTACTACTGTTCACTCTGGCTATTTAAGTGGTTCCATTCGAAAACTAGCCGTTAGAGTGTGATTTGGAGCCATTCTGTCCCGTCTGATATTCTGACAATGTATCCGTTGGGATCGGAGTCGACTCGTGCGATCTAGAGTCGACTTGGCTGTTGTTGGAGTCGACTCATGCTTTACTGGAGACGACTCGCTCGTTGTTCAGGATTTGAATTAAAGTGCTTGTCCCATCCTGGAGTCGACTCAGACCAAACCTCGAGTCGACTCGCCAATATCTGGAGATGACTCGGGCACTTAGGAGTCAGCTCGTTCTCAGAATTCCAGAAATCCATCGTTCTGTTTTTCTTTCTCGAGTCAACTCGGGTTTTCTTGAAGTCGACTCGGCTGTCTTGAGAAGCTACTCGAGATCTTCGGAAGACGACTCGTTCTCAGAGTCCGAAAAACTGATTATCTGTCTATTGAATTGATCTGCCTTGGAGTCGACTCGCGCTTTGTTGGAGTCGACTCGGCTGACTTGGGAGTCGACTCTGGAACTCTTAAAGTCGACTCATTCATAGGGTTTCCGAGATTGGTTCTCTGCCTTTCAGACTGCTTTCCTTTGGGAGTCGACTCGGACATAACTAGGAGTCGACTCGCCAAATGTCGGAGTCGACTCGTAACCTTCTGAAGTCGACTCGGTAACAGGGTCTAAGATCCATCGTTCTGTATTTCTGTCTGTTACCCTTTGGAGTCGACTCGGAACCGTCGGAAGTCGACTCGGCAAGCATCGAAGTCGACTCGAAACCTTTTGGAGTCGACTCGCTGACAGAGTCTGAAACTCTTCTTTCTATCTTTCTGTCTGTTCTCAGTCGGAGTCGTCTCGTAGAGTATCGGAGTCGACTCAAGCTTGTGCCAGAACCTTTAAACCACTTGGAGTCGACTCGAGATGCAGACTTTAGTTCAAATTGAGTCCAATACTTATCCAAATTACTTTGAACCAGAGCTTAAGGCACTTAACTAGAAATTCACACATATTTGCCTGAAACACTAGATTAATTCATTAGTACAACATAAAATATACTCAAATGCTTTGAGCTCATCAAAATCAAATAGGAGTTTACTCAATCACTCCACAGATTCTGTCCTATGAGTCGATCGCATTCTATCATTGAAATGGCACCTACGCATGACTTGGTCATAGGGAATGATGTACACGATCAAGTCAGCTCTTGGTATAAGTATGATGCCTTGTGTAATTTTGATCCTAGTGTTATATTTCGTGTTCCTATTCCTTGAATTTTCTTAGTGCTGAATAATGAAATTTGTAGCTCTCGATGCCTTTAAACAATAACAGTTGTTTTTGTTGCATAATATTGTAATATGTTTGATAAAACATTTATATATACTGGTATATTACATACACTAATTATAATTTTAAATTTATAACTATAATGAATAAAGTGCTACTATATTATACTATAATTGGATTATTATTCAATAATGTTGATGTTAAGGACCGGCCTATCCCAAGTGTCAAGCGGGAGAGATGCTAGAGTACTTGGCGACGAGCCATCGGGTTTTACAAGGCTGCGATCCAAAGTGAAAAATTGTAGTCAAGGTCCTGGCCTGCGATTGAGCTCTGATCTAAAGCAGCAAAGATGAAAAGTCCTCTTGCCAGAGTGTGTTCAGCGGAGGACCCTCCGATGCCAAAGTTAAGAAGATGCTCGGAGAATAGAGAAAGTTTTTAATAGTCTGTCAGGGCACGCGAGCATTTACCTGAAAAGTCTCTAGTAGAGTCGATTGTATAGGCGAAAGTGAGCATCTGTCATCCCAGAATCTGAGCACATGGGTCGGCCGGGATTGGCGGGCTTTCTGCATGTTTTCAGAATTAGGCATGAGAGTTTCGCACACGAGTTGTGTCTGGACCATTTGGGTATCGTGATCTCAAAGATCGTTTGAGATTACGGACGAGGTGTCACCAGCTATAGGAGATTTTTAAAATTCAAAGTTAGCCATGTGCTTCTAGGCTTGCCACATTATGGGCTTCAATTGTCTATTTAGAGGTTTTATGGCGAGTTTTGGTTGGCTAACCCTTCGTATGAGCTATGGTCGGTTCTAAGACACATCACTTGCCCCCCACTTCTGTAGCCAAGCCGAGCTTGCTGGCTCAGATTGCAGAAGTAGTCTTCTTAGTAGGCCAACCAGCAAAGATTGCTCGTGAATCCAGATAATTATCAAGGTCTCTTTTCTATAGTTGCTCTTTTAATACAGCACAAAGATTTTTTAGATTCCGCATTTATGAGAGGCCTAGTCGTTCTTGTCATTTTCGAAACATTGTAATTATGAAGTGGATATTTGGAGACCTAATTGATGCTTAAGATTTGGCGGCAATATGGAAGATCGCTCGAGGACAAATGTTTGGGCAACATGTGGCCGAAGTTGGTGAGGCATTGTATCGGCATGGGTCATCCAGATCTTTTATAAATAGAGTAGTCGGCTACCACAACCCTTCTACCTCGTCCCTTCCTACTCCACAACTTAGAGAAAAAGAGGGGAAGCGTAGGGTTTGTCTAGCCGCTTCCTTTGTGCCTCTATGCCGAGATCTGTCTTTCTCATCCTCTGTTTGGGCTTTTCTAGTAGTTTCTAGTCAGTAGTTCTGCACTTTTGGCTGGTTTTAAGTGTTCTTCTTTCCCTTACCTTCCTTTATCCTTCGTTTGCTTGTTGCTTGTGGATCCATCTGCCGGAGGCTGGTCTTCTAATGCTGAAGGGGTAGGTTAGGGTTCCCTAGACCGGGCCTCTATGGCCTTAGGAGGAACCCATCCGAGGTGGTCTCGAGTTTGGATACCAAGATGAGCATCCTTGGAGAATTCAATCTTCATCGGATTCGAACTATATTTTCTACCTCTCAGAATTTTCTTCTTGAACTATCTGGTCCTTCAGATCAAGTGACTTCGTTTGGGTAGAATCAGATCACCTTGTATGAGAAATCTCTAAAGATGGAGTTAAGGCTCCCAATATCGATGATTATTGCTAAGTTGTTGGCCTAATACCAACTCGCCCTGCCTTAACTAGTCCCCAATAACTAGAGGATGATTGTTAGTTTCTTTTGCTTTGTTCGGCTCCAAAGAGTCATCCCTACTACGAAGATGTTCTAAGATTTTTTCCAAGTGAAGGATCACCCTCAAAATGAAGGGCGGTGGTGCATTTTTTGTAAAAAATGTTACAATATCCTTCCTCTGGGTCCTTCATCCATTCATGGTTGGAAGGGCAAATTTTTCTTTGTGATCTTTGAGGGCTCTTGGGGCTTTCTGACATGATGGAGGACACCTAGGAAGCGGGTGTTAAGCCTTTTCCTTTCTTATTGAAAGATGAGTAGGAGTTGGTTGACATCCTTCACCAGATGAGGGCCCTAGTTTTAACTGAGCTGCTCCACGTATTGCATTTGGTAAACCCCAGCCTAAACCCTACCTTTGCCATCGGTATGCTTCCTTGCCTTATACTATCTTTTATTGATACCACTCTACTAATTGACTTAACCTTTCTTCGTGTCTCCAATGTTGAAGTTCGAGGTGAATGAGCTTTTCGATTCTTCAAGGAAAAAGAAATCTAGAGAGGCTAGTCCTTCCTTGAGTAGAAGAAGGAAAAGGATGACGGTAGGTTCATATGTTGTTGAGGTTGGGCCTATGTCACTAAAGCCAAGGAGAGGCCCACTAGAGGAGGATCGCCAGAGGTGGAGATGATCGATGTCCCTCCCATCTCTGTGTGTTTCCCCGCCAAAGGAGCCGACCAAGAAGCTCTCCCCATTGATGCCTTTGTACCCATTCTCCCCATTTCAGCCACTTCTGCAAGGATTCCAAATGCAATACCCCTCTCTACTCGAAATATTGCATCTGGAAGGAATATCAACTTCTGGTTTCCGGAGAATGAAGGCTTCACAATTTGAGAACTTATTAGTAGCCAAGACCGGAAGTTCTTCTGTAGACTCAAGGGACACATCTACCTAGATCTCGTTCGAAAGTTCGACCAAAATCTTAGGTTTGATTTGGGAAGTGCCTCCTCTGCCATTAGAAATGTTAGCATTGAATTAAATGGTCATGTTCTCGGACAAATCCTTCAGATTCCCAACCATAGTGATCTAGTGGACAAAATTGAGAGTTGGCTAAGTATCGTGAAGTGCATACTAGGGATAGAGACAATGAGCAAAAATGCTAAGATCAAAGAAAGCCAACTCAGTGCGAAAATGAGGCTTCCGCATCATATAACAAACATGATCATTTATCCAAAATTTAGAAGATTTGAAGGTGTTTCCGAAGGGGACTAAGTATTATGTTCCACATCTTGAAGGATGTTTCCCTCAATCTTCTAGAGCCAATAATATAGAGAATGCATGAAGCTGTCTCAAGAACAAAGGCTCCACTGCCCTATAGTCTAATGCTCAAAGAAATCTTTAAAATCTTCAATATAAATTTGGTAGGTGAAACATCCTGTGAGTTAATTTTATCTGATACTTATAATGATCATTTTCAACATTGCATGGGATATCATAAGATCAATGATTATTGGGCCAGAATCAAAGTAGCAGCTGGACTTGAGGAAGAAGAAGAAGAAAACAGAGAAGAAGCCACAAAAAATCCAAAAGAAGGAAGCTCAAAAGCAGTCTATTATAGAAGAACAAGACTCTGACATTCTATTAGCAAATAAAAATCAATTCGTCTGCATTCGGCTACAATTCTTCTTATATTAGCAAATAAAAGTTATATTTGATCAAGTAGCTACAATTCTTCTGGAAGTTAGCATTCCTGAGCTAGAAGATAGCTTAAGAAATCATAAAGCTGCAGCTACATCTGAATTAATTCAGTTACTGACAGAGCAAAAGGCAAAATAGTCACTGATTTAGCACTCTATCACCAACTTAAGTGAAATTGTGGCTTTGTTGGAGGAAAAGATTAACCATGGAAGAATGGGTCAAGACTCAAGTGAAGATAATGTGCAGATTTTAGAGCTTGCCTTGGAAGCTGGAAGACTCAGAGGAAGAGTTGAGTCTAGGATCCGACAATTAGGAGAAGAGATTGAAGGAACTTCAACTATTGTTTCTTCGGAAATAACGTCTCTTCTTTAGGCTATAGGAGACTAATTGAGCAATTTGAGAACTCATCCTTTATCCCTAGAGCCTCCACTTTTGCTAGACCCTTTGGTCAATCTAGTCAACCTTCTTCATCTAGATGCTTTCAATTATTCACCAGTATTGGACCTTCTAGTAGAACTAGGAGTCACCGAGTTAGTGCTTCCTCGAGCACGCCAACTCATTTTAGATGTCTCTTCTTCTACAAATGAAGACTAGACATCATTGTTATCCTTGATCAATGATTATCATGTACTTTCTTATTCTATCTTTTGTAACTTGTCCCAATCCATACTAGTACTTGAACTTTTTAGTTTAATAAAATTTATTGTTTTAGCTCCAGTGAAATATGTTTAATGATATGTGCTTTTGATGAATGAAAATTTAAGTGGCTCTCTAGAGCATCATGAGAGTTTTAAGGCTCTCCAAGTGGTCTAATGGATCCGTAGTACCATCGTACATCTCCAACTGTGGCATCTTAAAGCAAGAAGGAACAAAGTCCTCCATTATTTTTGCTAAGAATGGGGATTTGGTGGTAAACTCGATGTCTCTCCTTTGCTCGATCCGGTGCTGTCTCAAAGCTTTGAGATATCGGTGCATCTCCTCAAACTTGCCATTGAGGTTGGCCTCCCTACTGGAGGCCCTATCAGTTTGGTGTGGAGAGGAGCAACTAGAGGCTGATTCCTCCCAGAAGGGGGAATCAGAAGACCAGTGTCGGGTATCTTGCATAGGGCTCCACAACTAGGAATGGCAGCTGCACAAAGCCTTGCTGGGACTTTAGGGATGGGCATGTTGACTTGGTGGGGCTTGCCTTCTACTCTGAAAGGGGGTTGATGACCTGAGTGCACTAGGATTTCTTTGTGGCATGTCTTCCGAGCCTCCTATTGACGCTGTTGATTGGCAGTTAACTACTGCAAGTTTTAGAAAGTGATAGGCAGTGCTTAAACTTGTTGCATGAGCAATTAGAACTGCTTCGGATGACCATCAGGTGCGTCTGTGGTTCCGGTGTGGGTGAAGCCTTCTGTGGGCTCTGCAAAGACCCATTAGATTCTTCTGGTATATTCGGCTGGGTGTTGGAAGCCACCGGCTATGCCCTTCGAGACTTCATGGCTTTAGGCTATTCATTTTGTAAAGGTAGGACCTCATGTAATGAGATTGGTAGCTCTCCTTCTAGCACCAATCTATTGCTGCTGAGAACCGGCCTATCCCAGATGCCAAGTGGGAAAGATCCTGTAGTGCTTAGCGACCACCTATTTGAGTCCTGCAAGGCTACAATCTAGAATGGAAAGGTGTAGTTGGGGTCCTGACCTGTGATTGAGCTCCAACCTAAAATAGCAAAAACAAAAAAATCCTCTTGCAGGAGTGTGTCTAGCAGCGGACTCTCCAATGCCTAAGTTAGGACGATGCTCAAAGAACAATGGAGATTCTCAATAGTCTGTCAGGGCACACGAGCACTGACCTAAAAGGTTCCCTAGAGAGTAGATTGTATAGGTAAAGGCGAGCGTCTGTTGCCTTAGAATTAGAGCATGTGGGTCGACCAGGATTGGTAGGCCTCCCACATGTTCTGAGAATCAGGCACATGCTGCTGAAAAAAATCAGTGCATCTTACTATATGGTGTTCATTTGGCTGTCTGCTCAAATGGATTGTTATTTTGGCAGTTATGTAGTTGAGAGCATGTAAGATGATAACTGCTCGGTCTTTGCATACTGCAAAGATTTTGCAAATGATCCAACATTTTTATATTTTGACTATGGGTTGAGGGATGTTGAATGCTGAAATTTTATGAAGTTTTTTAGAGTTTATGTCCTTGTCAAATAATTGACATTACTAAATTTTGGTTGATTTTGTGTATTGAGTATTAGATGGTGACTTTTAATAGCATGGTTGAAGAAATTGGGGGATATGCAACTTATTAGGCCATGAATTTTTATCTTGTATGTGTCAAAATGCTGGTCTTTGATATGGATAACCGAGTGATCTCATGCCAGGAAAGTTAGTACAGAATTATTGTCAGCAGATTTCTCCCGCTTCCCACATAAAATTTCTTGGTCTGGTCATTGGTTTTGATTTGCTATGAATCATTTTGACCAAAACTGGTGTTATCTCATGCTCGAGGTTTTGAACTGCTTGCAAAAATCTCACAATATACTGATATCACTTAAACTTCATCTGGTAATGGTGTGTATGAAATTAGCTGCCTAACTTTTATGTATCATATCTTCTGTAGATGTTAATCTTCTCAACTTTATGAATTCTATTTCTGTAACTTTTGTTCTTCAAGCTGAAACATAGGTATATCGAACAAAGCCTTGCCTCCCCCTTTCACGTTCTTAACATTGATGTTAATAAATCTTGCAGATTCTCACTAACCATTGCAAGATAAAAACCAAATATAAGTCATTCGTAGTGATGCACTGAGAATCATTCTCAATTGCAAGGTAAGTCATTCTCACTGACCATATAATTGGATGATAAAACCAGACACTGAATAATTCCGGATTCATAATTTCACTGACAATCATTGCAAGGTAAGTCATTCTCGGTGCTGCATTGAGAAATTTCAAGCTGCATAAGTACCAAAGTATTCGAATTCTGACGAGACAGAAAATTAACAAGAGCAGATGTACCGTTCATGCTTTTTGTGGTCCATGCTTTCCAACAAAACCAGAGCATCCCAAGTAATTAACCACCAATAGCGACGTCCAACAGTAACGTCATAACGATCTATGTACAAAGTACAGGATGATCAACATTACTATTGCTCGAATCAACAGAAGAACTTCAGCTAGTCTCTTATGTAATAGTTGCAGCGTCGTAATCAATTCTTGGTGTCCCGTCTTATGCTTTCGGAAACTTTTTTGATGTAGGATTAAACATACGCCTATGCGAGCGTGGTGCAATATCCACTAGTCTACATAGGTTATGAGCTGAATCCACTCTAACACTATTTATAACAATTCAGGATCTCACCCAAAATAGTTAGCTGGAAGGTATTATTCGCATTCCTTGATTCTGTATAAGTATCTAAAATCTATCTAACAAATAATCAATATGGGACTAAACACATACCGGTATGAATCCTCACATATATCTTCATAAGGTGACCATGACAATCTAACTCTGTAATTGGGGTAGCCATAACAATGTCTCCGTCTGTGTGGCTACGTGGATTGGCACACCCTACTGCTCAAGACAAAATAACATGCCAGAGAAGTCGCGGAAGTGCTTGAGGTCGACGATATGCTGCTACTCATCCTTTGAAGCAATAAGCGATACCTTTTAGACCTGGAAACAATAGATATTACAAGACAACTGAATCGACATACATTCCAAGATAGATCAATTTTGATTGCATTACGATACCGATAAATATAAGTACACTATAAAACAAATCAATAAAAGTACGTTATATTGCAGATCAATATAACTATAGTGAAAGACTGATCAATTAAAATACACTAAAAGATAGATCAATAAAAAATACCTTAAAGAACGAGTCAACATAACTACATTAAAGATCGTGGGACAAATAGCACGGTAGATTGGATGATTTTTTTTGCAGCTCACCACTCTAAGAATTTTGTTTGGGATAATCATGTCTTGGTCTCGTCTTCATTGTATTCTCTCATTCTTTCTGATCTTATGGGCTGCACTCACATTAATTGTGTGTGAGACGCCGATGTGCCAAAAAAAATAATAATAATAAGGCAGATCAATCAAAGTATATAACAAGGCTGCTCATTATATTAAAAGATGGATTAATAAAAAGTACCTCATAGGGCTCAGCAAGCATATAAAGCCTACATGTCGACCAAATACACCTAGCCTTTCCAAAGGACCCTCACAACCTGATGGCAGATAAACCACGATGGACATTGTTCGGTGAGTTCTCCTCGAACGACCAAAGATTGCGTGGCACACCAAATGTTCCAAGAGGAATGGCGTGAGCGACTAAAAGAACAGGATGAGCTAGTAAGAGATCTTCGCGACCTCAATGCTAAAATTCCCTATCTTCGTGAACGAAAGATGCAGAAGAGTGACCTGGATCAGTTCGAGGATGCCTTACTGCGTATCAAGGAGGAAAACAGAAGAATGTGGCAGCATCTTCAGTTAGCATACGATGATGGAAGGGACCTAAGTAATGATGAGTATGCGAGCATACTAACCATTTATGCATAAAAAATACTACCTGTCTAACAAGGGGAACTGATATGCATGTCTCTATTTGCAACTTCGTGTTGTTAGTAAGACTGCAAATGGATCGGGTTGATCTGTAACCCAACCAACCTGACATGCTTAGACCCGACCCAACTCGTTGTAGGGGATCCATGGAGCTGGGTTAGATCCTAAAATTGGACCTGTTTCATTTTTTGGGTCGGGTATGAATTTAGTGAATTCAAATCCGACCCGACACGACCTATTTGAAATTTGGGTAATTTAGGATTTTCAATCCTACGACCCGACCTGAATCTGTAAAATTATTTGGATCCGTGGGCCACAGCCCACGAGGGTGTAAAGAAGTTCTGAAGCTATAGATAGGTTGATCTGAACCAGACCCAACTCGGATCCGACTTTTTTTGGGTTGGATCCGGATTATATATGGACCCGACCCGACCCGCATGACCTGTTATGTCAAAAATTATAGCAGTGAATCTGATCTGATTTTGTATTGGATTAGATGTGGTCCAAAATTAGGATCCGAATAAGAAATCGAGTTGGGTCGGGATCACTTATGACCCGACCCGACCCATTTATACCCCTAGGTGCTAGGTCGTGTGTCATAAGTATTGATAAGGTAAGCAACAATGCTTCTCTACTGTTGTCCAAGAAGGTGCTTAATATGGATGTATCCCTTCACAATTTCATGATGTTAAGCTGTATCTTAAGTAT
Source organism: Phoenix dactylifera (assembly GCF_009389715.1). NCBI lineage: Eukaryota > Viridiplantae > Streptophyta > Magnoliopsida > Arecales > Arecaceae > Phoenix > Phoenix dactylifera. The sequence continues at coordinate 87,275 of NW_024068335.1, forward strand.
TGATATTAAATACCTTAAACATAGTTATATGTTACTAACCATCTGACAAATACATTTATTAATACATCATGGAATGGGACATGCAGAGAACATAAAAAACACACACATCAAGGAAACCCTATAAGCCGTTGATGTCTACAAGCCTACTAAGGATCATCCTCGGCCGACATGGTCCAATGCGGGTGACACCCCGGCATTGCACATATACTTATGATTTCTTTTGGGAGTAGCTCATACTCTGCATATTGTGCCAAAGAATGTGCGCTCTCTATTTGGAGCACTCAATTGAGTCTAATTGACATTCTATTTTTTTCCTTAGGAATCCTATTTAATGCAGATGTTAGAAAATGGATGCCGTACCTCAGTATGGATACAACTCTTCATTTCGAGATAAGATTGTCATAGTTTCATAACAACTGGGCATAAATATTAGATTCATACATGATGATCCCATTCTTGTAACATTTTATTTTAAGTTGTTGCACTGAAGTGATCTGCATGGATCAATGAGTATTGGAATGATGACTCATTTTCAAGAGCCCAATATCGACCCATGGACTCATCAAATCCCTTTGTTGTGTAGGAATAAAAACTACGACTACTTGCTTGTTCCGGGGCCGTTCCGAACTCTGTATATAGGATGGCTTCTAGGTTCCATCGCACCTATGGCCCCGTGGTGCATAGGCCATCATATATGGTACCTTCATTGTGCCTCGTCAGCATCCTACTTTAATTCGAATTCTGGGGGACATGACTTCAAGCCTACTTCGCAGGTTACAAAAAACTGGATCTCATGAAGGATAGATTCTGGTTCTCGTGGCATCTATAGCCCCACGGTGTGTAGGCTATTATGCAGGGTACACTCATCGTGTCTCATCAAATCATCGTGTCTGATCAGCATCCCACTTCAATTTGAATTTTAGAGGACACAATGTAAAACCTACTCCTCCTCCACTTTTTCTATTTCTCTTTTTTTTTTCCTTTTTATTATTATTATTATCATATTAAGCAGATAATTCATATATTACGCTCATGAATACGTCTAATAAAATTAGAAAATAAAAAATCGTAGAGTACTCGAGGCAACTCTTCCTCTCTAGCCACAAGATATTTCCGGCATAGTTGGCCACATAAACAGCCATACAATCTGCAGCTCCGTTAGCTTCTTTAAAAACATGCTTCGTCTGGAAGGCCCCTCCATCCCTCACCATCACCCAGATGTCTCGAAGCAAGGAGTAGTCGAAGCCAGGCCCTCTCGGATCCTCTGGATCCAACTGATGACCATGGCCGAGTCATCCTCCAGGATAACTGAGTTGGCCTGTAGCACTCGCCGAGCATGTCGAAGGCCCGCCCAGACAGCTCTCAGCTCTACATCAGGAACCGATATGTCAAATAACTAACAGTCACCTACTACCACTACCCTAAAGTTCAAGTCTTTAATGACAAAACCCGCATCTCCTCTTGTGCCTCCGTCATAAACAAACCCATGAAAGTTGACTTTGAGGAAGTTTGGGGGTGGGGGCTCTCAGGTAGAGAACACTATATGAGATGCTACCTAAACAGAATGGAAACCCTATATATCCTGAGCTGTCAAAAGGCTTTTTGAGAAAGTAACATGACTAATCTCTGCCTCCTGCACCTAGGCGCACTCCGCTACGAACCTCGGTGACATGCTGCGCTCGCCAAAGATTTGAGCGTTCCTAGTCAGCCAGATCTGGTATACTGTGCAAGTCGCTTTAATAGCCTCCTGGTGTGTTAGTGAGCTATTCGACCACCGATGAATGGCCTGTAAGAACTGATCCCTTGATTTCAAGCCTTCCGTGGAATCCCTGCTAACTGCCAAGTCATCTTAGCCCATGCGCACTAAAATATTGCATGGTCCATCGTCTCGTCGACACTGCATATTTCGCACTCTGAAAAAATCTTCAAACTACGTTGCTCTCGTCAGAAGTTGTTTTCAGACCATTTTTCAAAAAAAGAGTGCTATCCTCGGGTGAAATCCCAAGTGCTAGATTCAAGCACACTTCGGCCCGTGCTCCCGTCAGAGGACTTCGGAAGAGATTTTCCACCCTGACGCCAGTCTATGGCACCCATGGCCCCATGGTGCATAGGCTATTATGCAGGGTACCATTGCCGTGTCTCGCCAGATCGCCATGTCTCATCAGCATCCCAAATCAATGTGATGGAAAAATTAATGCACGAGGGCCCACTGGCATTTACGCCCGCGTGCGCCTGAGCACTCCCTCGCTGGCACCAACGGGTGCCAGCGCCGCGGAATTTAATTCCGCTGTGGCATTTGGAAATAAAGGGGCATTGGCCGCGTCCGCATTCCGCGAACGCGTGCGAAAACTCCCTTTTTTGGCCTTCGCATGCACCATGTGCACGTTTGAATTCAAAAAGTCGTGGGTGTTTCGCTGGCAGAGCAATTACCGTGGACGCGTCGGTGACCTCCGCGGACGCGTCCGCAAAATAACCCTAATGCCTCTGCTCAAATATCCCTATATAAATCTTTTATTTTATCCTATTTAAATATAAAAATTATAAAAAAATAGTAGAAAAACTATGAAGAAATTCTTCCTTCTCTTAGCCACTTTTGCTTTTTGCTTTTATATATTTATTCAGTTTATTTTATTCTTTTCATTCCACTCTTAGCTAGATCTGCAAGTCCGATCGAATTCGTTTTAACTTCTTCCGAGACATGTCGAAGAAGAAGTTGTAGAGTCGTCGTATCTCAGAGGAGGATTGCCGGAAGATCCGTATGTGGGGGCAAATACTTCTTTGGGACAGCGTCTACGCGCTTCGACCTGCCTTCAATCGGCTAATTTCTTCTACTTTTATTTTTGTTTTAATATTAGTAGATTTGTAGGATTTAAAATTCTATTATATAAATTTATTAAATGCATAGATTTATCTTGTGCTAGAATAGATTTATTTTGCATTAAAATAAAATTATTTGGATGCCGAATGATATATATATATATATATATATATATATAACTCCTTTTAAGATTTTCCATTAATTGCATTTATAGATATATTTGTTTATTTAGATAATATATTGCTAATAATCCAAAGAAGTATTTGTTTATTTTTTTTGGTTAGTAATATATAATTCATTAAATCCTTTATTGCAATTGTGGCATATTAGATTTTAATTGCAATAATCATTTTTGCTTGTACATAATTAATAATAAATTATTCTGAAAAGGTAACAATTTGTTTAACCTCTAAGAGTTTTATTATACCTCTATTTGGACTCCTCAAGGAGTAATTTGCAGATCCCATTCAAACGAAAAATTCGAAAATTTGTTAATACATAATAATTAATTCAATGAATTGACTTATTAAATCTCAATCGATTATTCTAATAAAGAAATAAATCTTTTAATTCGTTGAATTGACATTTTAGATCTTAATTACAATAATTGATTTTCCATAAAATTAGTAATCAATTATTCTAATAAGGTAAGAAATCAATTCTAACATATAATTCATTAAATTGATATTTTAGATCTCAATTAAAATAATTGATTTGCTACTACTAAATTAGTAATCAATCACTGCTAATTCGGAAAATTCAAATAAAAAATTCTGAAATTAGTTAATCCACAATATCTAATTTAAGTTTGCACTTAGGTTATTCTAAAAATTGAATTTGTGTAATTTCTAGTGACTATATCCACTAACTAATAGTGTCTAAGAAAAACTTATCAAAAAGGCATACGCGCCTAAGAAAGACTGGTACTTAAATAAGCCTAGTGCTCCACCACCGATCTGGAGCTGATCTGGCTATTAGTTTTTTGGATATATCAATTAAACATCCAAAGTTTAATATAAATATTAATGCAATCTTTTGACATAGATTTTTTTGCCTTCATTCAGGTTTCTGTCTCTATTCTATAACCCTGATCCTATGGCCTCAAACACTAGTGACCATCTTAGTATCAAACCTGAAAAATTTGATGGCCATAACTTTAGGAGGTGGCAGAACCAAATGCGTTATGGCTCACCACATTAGGGTTAATCTCAGCCATAGGTGAAAGTACTACTGAAGTTGATAACGGATCCAACCCACCTACCTCTTCCAACACTGAACATTCTGCCTCCACTAGCACACCCTCTAGGATACTTGATGAGATAGATTATCATTGTATCCATAGAATCCTAGGTGCCCTTTCTGAAAGGCTGTATGATATTTATTATACAGCCAAGAGTGCCAAAGAACTCTGGGACACCCTAGGTAGTAAATATGGTCTTGATGATGCTGGGGTAAAGAGGTTTAAGACCTCCGACTTCAATAATTTTAGGATAGTGAAATCAAAGCCTATGAATGACCAGATCCATAATTTTGAAACCCTGATCCACCAGCTTAGGGCTAATGGAACCAATTGGATGAATCATTCCAGGTAGCCTGTCTAATAGATAAACTACCTACTTCCTGATCTGATTTTGCTAAGACGCTTAGCCATACCCAAGGAGTTCTCACCATAACCCAAGTCTTGAACTCCATTAGGATTGAAGAGCAGCACAGGCTCAGGAGTAATACCTCTATTGGACCTAAGAATAATGCATATAATGTAGAGGCCCCTCTTTAAAAAAATTAGAACCGACCCTTTCGTAAGAATTTCAAAAAGAAACCCTACAACCCTAGAAACCCTAACCACCACTACAATAGAAAACCTATTCAATCCCAGGAGCAGAAGAAGAAGAAAGAGGAAGGTGGTGCTCGTTTCTATTATGTGTGTGGTCGGACCAACCATTTGTCTCCCCAGTGCTTCTATAAGAAGACTGCACCTCTTCAATCTAAGAAGAAGGGTCCACACACAACCAGTGCTCAAGTCAACATGGTGACTTCCGGCGCTGGCTCCTTTGAGACAGCTTTCAGGTCTGTTTTCTTCACTCCTGAAGTTAACATGACTTTACAAGCACTTGATTGGTGGATTGATACCGGAGCTGGTATTCATATTTGTTCGGATCGCTCCTAGTTTTCTTCTTACCAGATCTCAAGTGGAGGAGCTGTGATCATGGCAAACAGCTCGGAGGCGCGTATGCTAAGAGTAGAACGTGTGGACTTAAAGCTTACCTCTGGAAAAGTTCTGTCACTGCACGGCGTCCAACAAGTTCCAGTTGTTAGAAGAAACCTCATTAGTGGTTCCTTGCTTGTCTAGCAAGGCTTTCGTCTTGTTTTTGAGTCCAATAAGGTTGTAATTTCTCATGGTGTAATGTTTATTGGAAAAGAATTCCTTAGTGAAGGATTGTTCAAGTTGAATGTAATAGCTCCTTCAATAAATGAAAATCCTTTGATTATGAATATAGAACCTCCTTCTATCTAGCATGGTAGATTAGGTCATGTAAATTATAATTCAATTAAGCAACTTATGAACCTAAATCTAATACCAAAAAGTGATCTTAAGAATCATGAGAAATGTCAAATTTGTGTAAAAGCCAAACTCCCTAGGAAGTCTTTTAAATCCGTTAATAGGGATTCAGATCTATTAGAGTTGATCCATAGTGATGTTTGTGACTCTGATAGAACTTCTAGGGGAGATAACAAATACTTTGTGACATTCATAGATGATCTATCCAAGTTCTGTTACATCTACCTAATTAAAACCAAGGATGAGGTGCTCAGCAAATTTAAAATTTTTAAGATTGAAGCTGAGAACCAACAGGAAAAGAAAATTTAAATCCTTAGATCAGATTGGGGAGCTGAATATACATCTAATGAGATAACTCTATTTTGTGAAGATCATGGAATCATTCATAAAGTGACTGCTCCATATTCTTCCCAATCAAATGGAGTAGCAGAAAGGAAGAATAGGACTTTAATGGATATAGTGAACTCCATGCTTATAAGCTCAGGAGTGCCAGAGAATTTGTGGGGGGAAGCTCTAGTTTCAGCCTGTTATATCCATAATAGGATTCCCTCTAAAAATAATGATCTAACCCCATATGAAGTTTGGAAACATAGAAAACCTAATCTTAGCTATTTGAAAGTGTGGGGGTGCTTGGCAAAAGTAAAAATACCTAATTTTAAGAGAAAGAAAATAGGGCCAAAAACAATGGATGCCATATTCATAGGTTATGCAGCTAATAGTAATGCCAATAGATTTCTGGTGATAAGTTCAGAAGTAAGTGATATTAGTAACAACACTATCATAGAAGCTAGAGATGCAACATATTTTGAAGACACCTTTCCACTTAGGACTAGAGTAGATAGCGGTATAGCTAGTAGCTCTAGTAGAATAAGGACAAGAGAAATAAAAGTAAAAGCAGAACCTAGGAGGAGTAAAAGATCCAGGATAGATAAAATATTTGGAGATGATTTCTATACCTTCCTTATAGAAGACTCTCCAACTACCTTTGAGGACGCAATGAAATCTTTGGATTCACCTTTTTGGACAGAAGCTGTGGACAATGAGATGCAATCAATTATTCAAAATCATACTTGGAAATTGACTGATCTTCCTCCTGGTTGTAAAACTATAGGGTGCAAATGGATCTTTAAGAAAAAACTAAGGTCTGATGGCTCTGTAGATAAATTTAAGGGTAGATTAGTTGTCAAGGATTTTACTCAGAGACCTGAGGTAGATTTCTTTGATGTTTATGCACCTGTAGCTAGGATTACTACTATTAGGGTCCTTATAGCATTAGCCTCCATTCATAGATTAGTGATTCATCAGATGGATGTTAAGACAGCTTTTCTAAATGGAGACTTAAATGAAGAAATTTATATGAACCAGCCAGAGGGATTTAAAACCCCAGGCCAAGAAAATAAAGTTTGTAGACTAGTCAGATCTCTCTATGGTCTTAAACAAGCACCCAAGCAATGACACTTGAAATATGATGAAACCATACTGACATTTGGATTTGAAATCAATAGTACAGATGAATGTGTATACCACAAGAGAGTTGGACACAAATTGGTGATCTTGTGCCTCTATGTAGATGATATACTGATCTTTGGGACAAATTTTCAGATAATTGATGAAGTAAAGCAATTCTTAAGTCGTAAGTTTGATATGAAAGACTTGGGACAAGCTGACTTAATTTTAAATACTAAAATAATTAGAAGTGAAAATAGTATTGAACTATCCCAAAGTCATTATGTTGATAAAATACTCAATAAATTCAATTATATCGATTGTCAGCCTGTCTCTACTCCATTTGATCCCTCTACTCATCTTAAGAAGAACATAGGAACTCCTGTCCTTCAAAGTCTATATGCTCAAATCATAGGCTCATTAGGATTTCTAACAAATTACACCAGGCCAGACATAGCATATGCTGTAAATAGACTTAGCAGATATACTGTTAATCCAAATAGATATCACTGGACAGCATTAAAAAGGATCCATAGGTATCTTAAGGGTACCAAGTCCTATAGTTTGCACTTTAGTGGATTTCCAGCTGTTCTAGAAGGCTATAGTAATGCCAATTGGATCAGCGACACCTTAGATGTTAAATCCACCACAGGATATGTCTTTCTTCTAGGAGGAGCTGCTGTGTCTTGGAAATCTACCAAACAAACTTTGATATCTAGGAGTACCATGGAGTCTGAACTGATAGCTTTAGACACTACTAGCACTGAGGCTGAGTGGCTCAGAGATCTAATAATAGACCTTCTAGTAGATGAGTCACCTTTACCACCTGTCTTCTTACATTGTGACTGTAAATCTGCAATAGATAAATGCAACCAAGAAAATGTCAATGTAAAAATGAACAGGCATTTAAAAGTACATCATAAATCATTAAGATATAAATTGAAAAATAATGTTATTGCCTTGAATTTTGTAAAATCAGAAAACAAATTGGCTGATCAGCTTACTAAAGGCTTGTCTAGAACAGTAGTTCTAGAGTCGTCGAGGGGGATAGGGCTTAGCCCATAAAGATAGATGGGTAGAAACAAACTTTAAAAGGTGGGAACCCAATCTTAAAAGGTTCAATGGGTAGAAACAAACTGGAGTGTGACTAAGAGAAGCACTATTTCATGTTTTTTTCATCCCTATGGCACTAGTGCTCATAAAAGCAAGCGGTAGGATGAGTTCGTTTGTATAACTCTTAATGAGTCCGAGACCCAAGAGGCAGGAGCTTCCTTGCTAGCTTCCTTATTAGGACTCACCTATATGTGCAGTCGTGAGGCCGCGATTATAGGAAATAGGCGATTTCCTAAAAAGCACAATATAGATACCTGCGCATGGCCATAATAACGCAACCCGCTTAGAACCCAGATCGGGCTATATTATGTGTGCTGTTGATTTAATCTGAGCCATGGACCGAGGTTCAAGGTTAAGACCATTTTGGCTCCACAGATGTAATCAATTATCACTAAGTGAAGGTTCAAACCGAAAGGTACCTACACCTATTACATAATATAAGATATCCAGCATTTTATTTTGATTTTAAAATTATTTAAAAATTAATTTTTGTGGGGGATTGATGGAAAAATTAATGCACGGGGGCCCACTGGCATTTACGCTTGCGTGCGCTTGAGCACTCCCTCGCTGACACCAACGGGTGCCAGCGTCGAGAAATTTAATTCCGCTGTGGCATTTGGAAATAAAAGGGCGTTGGTCGCGTCCGCATTCCGCAAACGCGTGCGAAACCCCCCTTTTTTGGCTTTCGCGTGCACCACGTGCACGTTTGAATTCAAAACGTCATGGGCGTTTCGCTGGCAGAGCAATTACCGTGGACGCGTCCGCGACTTCCGTGGACGCATCCACAAAATGACCCTAATGCCCATGCTCAAACATCCCTATATAAACCCCCTATTTCATCCTATTCAAATACGAAAAATTACAAAAAAATAGTAGAAAAACTCTGGAGAAATTCTTCCTCCTCTTAGCCACTTTTGCTTTTTTACTTTTATGTATTTATTCAGTTTATTTTATTCTTTCTATTCCACTCTTAGCTGGATCTGCAAGTCCGATCGGGTTCATTTTGACTTCTTTCGAAACGTGCCGAAGAAGAAGTTGTAGGGTCGTCGTATCTCAGAGGAGGATTATCGGGAGACCCGTACGTAGGGGCAAATACTTCTTTGGGACAGCGTCTACGCGCTTCGACCTGCCTTCAATTAGGCTAATTTCTTCTACTTTTATTTTTGGTTTAATATTAGTAGATTTGTAGGATTTGAAATTCTATTATGTAAATTTATTAAATGCATAGATTTATCTTGTGCTAGAATAGATTTATTTTGTATTAAAATAGAATTATTTGGATGTGTGTATATATATATATAACTCCTTTTAAGATTTTTTATTAATTATATTTATAGATATATTTGTTTATTTAGATAATATATTGCTAACACAATGTAGATTTTGGAGGACGCTATTTAAAACATCCTTTGCATGTTACAGAAAGCTGGAGCCTACGGAGGGTTTCAATTCTAGGTGGTTCTCTCCCTTGCCCATATACACACACCCTTACTCCCTCACTGAGTATCCATACTATTCCACCCTTGCTCGCTTCCTCACAGAGTATCATTACCATTCCACCCCTGCTCTCTCATGGAGTCTCCCTAGGTGGTTCTCTCCCTTGCCACCTTGCAGAGTATCAAACCATTCCACCCTTGCTCCCTCGCAGCCACAAGTAAGTTCTCCTTCAAGTTATGCATGCTATGATTATTACATTTCACTTGCTCCATTGTGCAAAGTTTGAGCATCTCCTTCAAGTTCTCCTTGTACTCATATCTTCACGTTGATAATACTTACATAAGATTCATATTATTCCTTAACCAATTGGTTTAGAGCAAATAAATTTACGGAGAGGATGGATAGCCAGAAAGCACATCGACTTCTGAGTCTCCTTCAAGTTCTCCTTGTACTCATGTCTTCATGCTGATAATTCTTTACTTACACTAGATTCATATTATTCCTTTGACCAATTGGTTTAGAGCAAATAAATTTATGGAGAAGATGGATAGGAAGAAAGCACATCGACTTCTGAGCCAATGTGGTTGTCCTATTAGCTTGGACATAGGATATGATAGGTTGATCGATTGTTGGAAGCAAGGTCCGCCGTACCGGTACCGGTCGGCGTACCGGTGGCCGGCCGGACCGGTACGGTACCGGTCCGGTCTGGTACGTACCGGCCGGTACGCGGTGGTTTCAAAAACCACAGCGTGTGGCGCTGTGGTTCTAAAAAAAAAAAAATAATCGTACCGGTGCGAACCGGCCGGTTCGCACCGGTACGAGGCCGGTACCGGCCGGTACGGCCTCCATACCGGCCGGTACGGGCCCGAACCGGCCGGTACGCACCCGTACCGGCCGGTTCGGATAAAAAACCGAAAAATACCGATTTTTTATCCGATCCGGTACCGGTCCACGGCCGGACCGGTACGTACCGGCCCGTACCGGTACGGGCCGGTACGGCATTCCATGGTTGGAAGGTTATTGCATTCGAAAATGATCACAATCATGAACTTGTAGAAGAATTAGAGGTTGGTTTTCTTCATTCCCATAGGAAGGTGGGCTGTGTTGACAGGTCTCAGATCACTAATATGGAGAACCCGGGGATAAGAAAGAATTAGATCATGGATTATTTGGAGTACCGGAATCATTGGTATGAAAATCTCAGTTTTACTTCGAGGGACCTTTACAATGTTATGGTAGGATAAAAAATGTTGAAGTTAGACAAATAAGATGTTCAAACACTCATCAAATTAATGGAGAGAAGTAGCAAGAGCGATAGTGAATTTTTTATGCCTACGAGACCAATAACAAGGGCATGACACATCTTTTCGATCTGGTCTGATGGCCATCAAGACTAGATTATTGGTGTAAACCACTATCAAAACATAATCCTATTTGGTTGTGGCATAGTATTCAATGAAAAAGATGAATCTTTTAGATGCTTGCTTACACACTTATTGGAAGCAATGCGCTAGGAAATACCGGTATCTGTTATAACAGATAGAGATCAGGCAATGCGTGGAGCAATTAAAACTATTTTTTCAAACTATAGGCACAGTTTGTGCTCATGGTCTATGTAGTTTTGCCTGCTATTATAAAAGTGGGTGCACAAAGTTTTATTTTTCTGTCTGATTCTCTTTTGCCGTCTAGCGATAATTTTTTGCCCGACTTTACTTAGAATTATGTTATGTAAATGCCCAAGCTAGTATCTTTTTCTATATTTATTTTTAACTCGAGGATATCTTTGAAACTACCCACAAAAACCACCAGTATCCACACAGAGATATTATTTAGAACTCCGCACATGCAAAAGTAGTAGTCATTATCGTAAAAAAAATGGTCGAACCATATTTTAACCAACTTTTTGCATGTTGGGAACTCTATTCTAGTGTCTTGCTCAAACACGTTAATAAGAAGGATGAGAAGACAAGGCCAAGGACGGGGTCATCCATTGTTTAATCAAGCTGGCCTCCAGCAGAAGAACAGTGAAGGTACATTGTATATATGTTCTGAATGTCTTTTCTACTTGGTTAACATAAATCAAATCCTACATATTGCATAACGAGTGCAAATAATCTAAAATGATGGAGAACTTAATTTGGAAGGGTCAGATGAGCCTATATTCTAATAATCATTTCATCTCGTTACAACTGGCCCCTATATTATTGAGCATTATAATAATTATTAGGTCAAAAATTATGTAGAGTGAAATTGTCCAGGTGCAATGTAACAATAAGCATTGTTGCTGCTGAGATCTAGCCCGACCTAGGCATTGAGCAAACGAGGTTGTTGGAAGGGTTAGCCTGCTTGCTGTCCCAGTTGGAGGAGTCGGCTTGAGGGTCGTTGCACGCCTCGAAGGTGAAATGGATGGAGAAGGCTGTGGTTGATGGTGGCTCCAACATCGGTTCCAACATGCAACAACATAAACAAAGGAACTCCATTTACCGGAGAGTGAGGTGGATTGACGCATTGGAAAAAGAAAGAAGGGGTGATTTGATCGATGAGGCTATGCTTCGAAGATCAACATGCAAATAGAAAAAAATTAAATTGAAGAATTCTTCACTTGGTTAAAAAAATTATCTCAAAAAGAATTTTTATTAGTATCTCAAAGGATATTCCTTACAATGTATTACATACATATTTATATGACATGATACCCTAACCCTAATTCGAGCATTAAACCAATGCAAAATCATTCTCAAAATGGGACTCGACAATAAGAAAATGTACAAGAATGATTCTATTATAAATATGAAAACGTGACTAAAAAATATGATATTATGCCTAATGAAATTTATAAGAAAATTTTGTTTACTACAGTTTCCGCTTGTGAATTTGCTAGCTCTTTTGAAACTTGGCCTCATCTGGTTACAAAGAAATAGTCTGAAAAGGTTCAATAGTATGAAATGAATTTGTAGATCCAAAATTTCATTAAATTAAAGTGGGTAAAAAGCAACATATTATTGTTGATCGATACTTATGTATGATCAAAAATTCTATAAACACATATATGGGTTGGGTCAGGTCAGGTCGATTTGAATATATTTGTATATATATATTGGTCAAGTTGGGCCAACCGATTTGAATTAGTTTTCTCAAAACTCAAATTGAAATTGAACTAAATTTTTTTATTTTAAGTCTTCCTCAAATTGGTGCCAAACTGAATTTAAAAAAAATAGATATAAACTAAATCGAAGAGATTGGTTCGCATCAAGTTCGTAGTTTGGTCAATTTTTTGCACATCCCTAACTATACTCCCTTGATTGAAAAGAACTCGACTCTAGATGTTCGACTGCAAGTGCCACTCAAAAAACTTAGAATCCAAGGTGCAAAACTTATCCTCTTTAACCTGTGAAGTATCAGATGAAAGATGGCTTTTCCATTGCATAAGATAATGATAGCAATCTATTGCCCAGCTATGCCGCCCAAAAGGAGGGGTGAATTGAGTTTTTAGAAAACTTTAACTAACAATGCAGCGGAATAAAATTTAATAGAAAAATATAAACTTTTAGCAGTAAGTAGAGCAAATAAGTTGAAGATGAAAGGCAAATAGATCAAGCAATATATAACCAAAAGATTTATAGTGGTTCGGTGCCAATCCTACACCTACGTCCACTCTTTAAGATTTTTTTCTTGAGAATTTTACTATAATCTATAATCCAGATTACAATCGAGTTGTTTTTCGAGTTCACAACTAAACCCAATTGATTTTTTCAGATCAATCAATCAAAATCTACAACCGATTGTTTTTCGAGATCACAAACAACTCTATTGATTTTCTAACAAACAACCTAGTTGAATTTCTAGAAAATCAACCAAAATCTACACTGATTGTTTTTCAATATCACAAACAATCCAGTTAATTTTTCAAGTAATCAACCAAATTCTTCACAATTTAATTACAAGTTTGGATGGATCTATTCCTCAAGTTTCAATATCTGAAATTTGTTACAACAAAGAATAGAAAAAATTTAAGCACAATAAAGTACAACTCCTAAACAATGAATGCAAACATAATAAATAGAATTTGACTCTGTTGGTTGACTTGATTGCTCTTGATGGCATTTTGCCAACTCTCTGATGTAGAAGATATGATCATTTAGCTCACACTAAATGCTCTTGAATGATTTTCTGTTTAAGGCTCTCTTCTTTTTTTTCTTTCTTTCTTGCTCTTAGTGAATCTTTCTTTGTAGTGCTTGAGCTCTCCTTTTTCTTTGGTGTTTCTGTGCATTTATACTCTTTGGAGAACGTTAGAACATTTTTGTAGCCGTTAGATAGTTAATAGAGCTATTTTCTAGGGTCGACTCAAGATTTTTAGTAGTCGACTTGTGATTTTCAAAAGTTGTCTCGAGCTTGCTTCTATTTTTGCTACTCTCTGTCTTTCTTCTGTGGCACTTGTGGAGTCATTCTCAGATTAAGGGTCATCTCGTCAGATGATTAGGGTTGACTTGTTGCTTTCAGGGGTCAGCTCTTCAACAGACTAAGTTTCACTACTTTCTATCTTTTCACTATGACCATTTTAGGGTCAACTCAACTGTTTTTGGGGTCGACTCTAGTTTGACTGGAGTCGGCTCATGAATTTTATGGATCGATTCACCAATGTGATGATTTTTTTAGCTCTCTGTCTTTTCTTTGCGACTATTATGGGGTTGAGTCTTGCTAATCTAGAGTCGGTACTTTATAAGTCAACTCATCAATTTGATGATTTTTTTGGCATTCTGTCTGTCCTCTGAGATTGTTCTGGGGTCAACTCCCAATCTGCTAGAATAAACTCATGAAGGTGTATCAGTCAGCGATAGTGTGTCGGGATCGACTCGTTGCACACTTGGGGTCGACTCTTGAGGTAACTTAGGATAAAATTTTATATGCTTGTATGTGAACTTCCAAAAAATATTTTCATGACCTTTTGGAGTTCAACGTATGGATGATCTTCACTTGAGAGTGGCCGAAAGTTTTCTTCTTTCTTTCTAAAATTTATCAATTAAATTCAAAGAAATAGATTAGTCAGCTTTTAACTCAACAGTTTTGCATCATCAAAATCAACCCTTTAGGGTCAACAATCTCCTCCTTTTTGATGACAACAAAACTCTTGAGTTTCAAAAAAAAATGATATAAACAATAACAGCAATTTTTAGAATAGTGTATATATATATATATGTGCAAGATTCATATAGAAGAAATAAGCATGAAGAACATCTGAATTTAACTCAAACATATATTGTTTGATATCATATTGTTTGATACCATTAACTCTATATGCTTAATTGAAATTATTTTAACCATCGAGTTATATATAAGAGTGATTCTCCCTCTTTTTTATGTAATAAGAAGACCATTTAAAGAAGAATTTCAAATCATTATTTGCAAAAAATTTAAACTAACCATTTTCTTTGTGCTTTGCTTTTTGCATTTTTTTAGAATTTTTCTCCAGTTTCTTTCTTTTTTTAACATTTCTCAAACTTTTCTTTGGAACTTTTGTCTGATACCATTCAACTTTTATCATTGATCATTTTTCTTCCTCCATTCTTCTTTCTCCCTCTTTTTTTTCTTTCTCCCCCTTTTTGTCATTATCAATAAGAAGGGCACAACAGATAGGAACCATTTCACAAGATAAGTATGATAGGTATTGAAAACCACTTAATCATTCATAGTGAAATGAAATATTCATTAAGCTATATAAAACATCCATTAAGCCATGTCACAAGCATATGTTTCATAAAAACACGTCACTTGAACTAAAATTGTAAATTTCATTAAAATAAAGAGTTCAGTACAAGATGAGATAGAGACAAGTTGGAAACAACATGAAGGCTTAAACATTGATCATGAAAGGATCTCTAGTCTTCATTAGAAAAAGATGAGACATCAAGATGAGGAGGCATGCTAGAAGATGCACCAGCTCAGCAATTCCTAGTTTTACTAGAAAGTCCGACACTGGTGAAGAATTAAAAAGGTCTAGATGAAGAAGGGTGACTAGGTTGTACAGAGGGTCTGGCAGAGTTTGAGGCTCTAGAAATAGAACATGTATTCTCAAGTTGCCCGATCAATCTTCCAATGGCCTGAAGAAGAGACATCACTTCGGAGGAAACATAATTAGAGGTGCCTTGAATCTCTTCTCCCAATTGCTAGATTCTAGACTCAATTCTTCCTCAAAGTCTTTCAGCTTCCATGGCAAGTTCAGAAATCTACACAGTGTCTTCATTTGAGCTTTGACATATTCTTCCATGATCAATCTTTTTCTCTAATGAAGCCACCCTTTTACTCGGAACGGTTATAGAGTTTTGAATCAATGTGAGTTTTGCACCTTGCTCTGACAATAGATGTATCAAATCAGATGTAGCTGTGCCTTGAGGATTTCTTAAGATATCTCCTAGTTCAAGAATCCTAGCTACCAGAAGAATTGCAGCTACTCGATTAGAGATAATCTTCAGCTCATCTTCATGCAGTCGAATATAAACATGCTGATATCTGTTAACTGATGGAGTTCAAAGTCTTCTTCAGCAGGAGGTTGCTTCTGAGCTTCTCTTCTTGCTGGTTCTGCTATGGCTTCTTCTTTATTTTTCTCTTCCTCAAGTTTGACTACTCCTTTGGTTTTTACCCAACGACCATCTTTCTTATTGAATCCCATGCGATGTAGAGAATACTCATTGTAGGCATTAGAAAATACAAGCTCACTAGCTATCTCACCTAATAGGCTTATACTGAAATTTTTGAATACTTCAGTGAGCATTAAACTGTAGGGCAGTGAAGCCTTAGTTCTTAAAATGGCTTCATGCATCCTTTGAATTATAAGAGCTGGTAAATCTATGGAGATTTTCTTGGTGATGTGGAATACTATGCAAAGCTCCCATTCAAATACAATCTCCGGTGAGTTCTCCTGCCTTGACTTCTTCATTGGCCGAGAAAGTCGTCTTTAAGCTAGCTAGGGAGGTGCTTCCCCCTTTCTTTCCCCTTCTCTACTTCTTCTGTGTCCACGGCCGCTCCTTTGTTCCAAGCCAAGTAGTTGGCCCCTTCACAGCCGCAGCTGCCGCCGGCCGCCGCAGCCGCCGCTGTCGGCGGCGGCCAGCCGTTGACCACCTAGGACCGACTGCCGCTGGACCTTATTCCCTCTCCCTCTCTTCCTTCCTTGCTTTCTTAGTTAGTAGAATAAAGAACCTCTATTGGGTCGTGTCCACCCCATTTTGGGCTCTGTTCATCCTTTGTGGGTTGTGTTCATTTTGGGCTCTGTTCATCCCTTGTGGGTCGTATTTATTTTAGGCTCTGTTCATCCCTTATGGGTCGTATTTATTTTGGGCTCTGTTCATCCCTTGTGGGTCATATTCATTTTGGACCATGTTCATTTCTTATGGGTTGTATTCATTTTAGGCCCTGTTCATCCATTGTGGGTCGTATTCATTTGGCGCCATGTTCATCCATTGTGGGCCGTATTTATTTTGGGCTCTGTTCACTTATCGTGGGCCGTATTCATCCATTTTGGATTGTGCTCAACCCCACATTAGGCCAAGACAAAAAAAACTAGTCCCTGACTCTCCTTAACCGTGTAGATCTAGACTTTTTTCCTAATGGTCCATCCGACCCACTCGAACTGGGCCCATGATCAGGATTATACCAAAACTTGGACCGAGATTCTCTCTCTAAGCCACTTTTTCTCTCTAAACCAGATATAGTGATCTTAGTTCAAAGCCCTGGCTTCATATTTGCTCAGATCCAAGTTGACTTCTGGGTGGATGGCCTGCACAGCCTCGGTACCCAGGCGGTAGGCTGGCCTATTACTTCAGCCCTACTAGATTTGACTATTTTTTATCTTCATCTGATCCGTTGAATCCTCATGGCTCGAACCGACCTGAGCAGTCAGGCACTATCACTCGTCGACCTGATTTGGGGGCATGAGGCCGTTCTCCAGTAGTGTGTAATTTTAACTTCGTTTGATTTTTGAAATGATGTTAAAATTAATCATAATTTAATAATATTAAATATGTATATTTGAGCCATTTGTATGAAGTGGGATTTAAAGTGATAAGAGATAAGTAACCTAATGCTTTAAAGTGTGTTTTTCAAGTTATTTAGTAAAATAATTATTAGTTAATTAAATTTTGATACGTATTTTGTACTTAGTTAAACGGCTTAGGCATGTTAATAATTATATTAAAAATTATACTATAAGCTATAAAATCTGAAAAATATGACTGGGCAAATTATAAAAAATATATTTTGTATGTATATATTTTTAGCATGGTTATGATCTGGCCCCAACAATAGAAATTATTCGTTGGCCCTATCGACATATAATCTATGAGAAAATAGTTTCGACACCACACCACTGATGATTAGAATAGTGGTATTTAAATACCACAGCCACCGATGGTTAATAATGGTAGTTTTTGGCACTTTGTGCGACCCATGCCACTGGGTTACATTGTCATAGCCTATTGATGTCGAAATTCTGGTATCATTTTTATAAAAATTTTAATAAATTTTAAAAAAAATATGTTTATTGATGATTTATTTTTCAATCAATATTTTGTACTTTAATTAAATATTTAGCATGCTTTAATCCTACTCTGGGGTGTTATGTTGTTTACTAGGCTAGTGTAGTTCACCATCATGTTCTCTCTATTTTTTAGATCCAGATGTATGATCTTACGAGACTAAGGAGTGCACTATATTTTTTGAAGATACTTTCAGCTATTGACATTTTAGTTAGACTAGTTAGAAAATTTGATTTTTGTTAGCACATGTTACATTGAAACTATTGTTAGAATGATTTGAATAAATTATTGATTAAATAAATTTTCAGAATATGTTATTGCTTTGATATGATCTATAGCCTTGCATGCTTGTATGGTCTACCATACAGGTGTGTGGTGTCTGTTGCACTTCTGGTTCGGGGCGTGACATATACTATTAGCTGGACAACTCTAGGAACAAGAAATATCTTCCATGGAGAAATGAACAGACTCACATCATTAAATGACTTTTGACTAAGAGAAATCTGAAAACTTGACACCTACATAGATATTTTAGATACTTCAAAAACAAAAAATGTTACTCTAGAATATTCTTTAGACCAAGAAAGTGCATTACTTTTCAACACTCCCCCTTAATGCACTTTCTTTACAACTCCAATCAACTCTCTAAGATAAAAGAACCTCTCTTTGGTGAGTGTCTTGGTAAGATACAAGACTATCAACCTTCTTGGCACCATCTTCTTTTCTTAACTTCTCATTTGCAACTAAAAGAGTGGGTACAGATTTGCAACCAGCCATGTTGAACTTTTAAAAATTCCATCCTTCTTTTGGCATCCTTCAATTTCCAAAAAGTAATGTAGTAACCCCAAATCATTCATTTCATAGGCCTGCATCACATCTTTCTTGAAGTCTTGAATAGCCTTCTCGTCATTGCCCGTGATAATTAAGTCATCAACATGAACTGAAACAATGAGAATATAGTTTTTTCTTCTTTCATAATATACAATGTGGGTTCATTCTTGCTTCTCTAAAAGCCTTTCAAGGTAAAATATTTATCGATTTCACTTTACCAAGCATGGGGAGCTTGTTTCAGCCCATATAGAGCCTTTTTCAATTTATAAAGTTTATTTTCTACCCCTTCCGCCAAGAATCCTTGAGGTTGCTCTACCTATACTTCATCTTCCAACACTCCATTTAAGAAGGCTGATTTCATATCTAACTGATAAATCTTCCATTTCTTTTGACCACCAAGAACAATTAAGGTTCTTATTGTTTCAAGCCTTGCAATTGAAGCAAAGGTTTTAGAGAAGACTATACCTGGCTTTTGAACAAAACCTTTGGCCATAAGCATTGCCTTATGCTTCTGAATGCTCCCATCTTGATTAAGCTTAGTCTTGTATATCCACTTGACATTGATAACTTCCCTTCCCTTTGGTTTATCAACAAGTTTTCACGTGTTGTTTTTCTCTATCATGCTCATCTCTTCCTTCATGGTCTTCACCCAAACCTCTTGCAGCTTTGCTTCTTCAAAACCTTTCGGTTCAATGGTTGAGAAACTGCATGACTCATATATCTCGCTTAATCTTCTCATCCTTCTTGGAGGAGATTCAGGAGAGGAGAGATTGGATAAACATGATGCATCACTTGAACTTGGACTTGATGGAGCTGACAATAATTGTGAAGAACTATCCACTTCATGTATCTCTGGAACTTTGTCCTGCACTTCAAAATCACATATGGTGTCTCGTATACTTTCTTTTCCTTCCAATCCCAAGAAGCTCTTTCACTAAAAATGGCATCTCTGCTAATAATTAGCTTGTTAGTTTCAATATTACAGAGACGATATCCTTTTGTTTTGAAACTATATCCAAGAAAATTACATTTGTCACTCATTTCATCAAATTTTGTCCTTGTTTTAGAAAGAATATAAGCATAGCAGATGCAGCCAAAAATTTTGAAATACCTTATTGAAGGCTTAGTTCCACTCCAAGCATCAAATGGAGTCTTATTTTTCACTGCTTTTGTTGGACATCTATTGAGAATATAGACAGTTGTGTTAACAGCTTCTACCCAAAACTTTTGGACATCTATTGAGAATATAGACAGTTGATGTTGCCATCTCCACAATGGTCAAGTTCTTGTGCTCTGCAACTCGATTTTGTTGTGGGTTGTATCCTACTGTCAATTGTTTCCAAATGCCTTCATTTTTACAATATTCTTCAAACTCTTCTCAAGTATATTCACCTCCTCTGTCGCTTCAAATAATTTTGATGAGAAAATACCTATGTTCACTTAAGGTGGGAGTTTGCATTCACCCACATATGTTAGTGTGAGCAAGCACCAAAGGTGCTTTTGCTCTCCATGATGCTTGTCTTGAAAATGTCTTGGATCCATTCTTGTTTCTATTTTAGGAAGACCATGAACCATTTTTTTTTCTTTTAAGCAGCTTCATTCCATTAAAATTCAAATGGCAAAATCTTTTATGCCACTACTAGCTATCCTATAGTACTTCACTTTTCAAGGCAGAGAATGTTCCATATTGAAACTTTATGGGAAAATTTCTGTTTGTTCCATCTTAACACTTGCAATCACTTGATTCTTTCGATCATAAATTCTGCAGCCATGATTTCCAAATTGTAGATCATAACCATTTTCAATTAGTTTCCCAACACTCAATAAACTTCGTTCTAGGTCAGGTACAAGTAAATCATCATGAATATATTTGCTTCCTTTCTTGGTTTCAACTGTAATTGTTCCTTTTTCTTTTACTTGCACAACTGACCAGTCTCCTAATCGAACCTTGGGTATAACTGTAGTATCCATATCATGAACCTGACATGTGATTACTGCAGTCACTATCTGGGTACCAAATGTTACCTTTTTCTACAGAAGCTGAATCACAAGCAAAAAATAAATTCTCCTCATCATCTCTCCCTTCTAAGTAATTTACCTGAACATTTACCTTAAATCTGTATTTTTTTTTTTCAATATGCCCAAACTTCTTATAGTGATGACGTTGAGGCTTTCCCCAGTTCCAACAATTTAAAGTAGTATGATTTGTTTTCTTGCAAATCTTGCAAAGAGGCTTAGAGTCATTAGAAGCCATACCTTTGTCATCATGCATTCTCCATCTTCTTGGATCTTCCTTTCTTGGTCCACTGCTTGATTCACCTTTCTTTGGAAAATTCTGTGATTTAATGGTCAGCTTTGACTGAAAAGCACCCTCAACAGATTGATTAGAGTGTCTTGATTTTCTTTGTTCATGAGATTGCAAAGAGCCCATTAACTGTTGTATAGATAAAGTGCTAAGGTCTTTTGTCTCTTCAATAATAGCAACAATGTCATTATATTTTTCAGGTAGGCTGATCAAAATTTTCTCAACTATCCTCTGATCAGAATTTTTTTTCCCAAAAGATTTCATTTGATTAATAATCTTGATGATTTTTGAAAAATAATCCTTCATAGATTATGAGTCCTTCATTCTCAAATTTTCAAATTCTCTTTGAAGGAATTGAAGTTTGCAGGTTATTACCTTGCTATCACCTTGAAATTCTTGCTGCAAAATATCACATGGCTCCTTTGCAGTGGCTGCACTAATAATTCTCGGAAAAATGGATGATGAACTCCATTTTCAATTCTTGAGAGAGCTATGGCATCATTCATTCTAGTTGTTTCAAGCTTTTCTTTCTCTGCATTTGTGACATGGCTGTCATCTGCTGGTTCATTATAAACTTTTTCAACGATGCTCCAAAGTCCCTCTGAGAGAAGCAGAGTCCTCATCTTCACTTTCCAAAAGTCATAAGTTTCTCCTCCAAAAATTGAAATAATGGAGTGTGAAATGCTGGCACTTTCTCCAACCAAGCCATTTTCTTTTTGCTGCATTGGTTGGCCTTCTGGTAGTGATTAAAAATGTCCCAGATGATGTCGAAACACTACTCTGATACCATTTTTGTTGGGTGATATCTAAAGAGATGACAATTATGAGTAGCCATTTCTACCAAAAAAAGAAAAAAAGAGATGACAGTTGATTTAGAGAATACAGAGTATATTCTTGAACTCTCAATAAGAAATATATGGGGGCTAAAGTTTTGGAGAAGAGAGTCTATAATTTTTTACTATATACTGACAATACTCATTTATTCTATTAGCTAGATAATTCTAGGAATAAGAAATATCTTCCAAGGAGAACTGAACAGACTCACCCAACACTACCCCCGACTTCCGAATTCGTGCCGTTTCCGAGCTCGGGCGAAGGAAGTAGCTATTTTTATCATGCTGACGAGATTAGGCGGCTTTAAATTGTTCCGTCGTTTTGAGCGCTTTAGGGCGTCTTCAATGAGAGCATGAGGCGGCGACTTTTTGCTTTTCAAGGCAGTTTCGAGCTATGGGTTCATGATGAGGCTCCAGTATTCAATGAGACGTCGCTTCAATTCTATTTTTAAAGTGACGATCCAGGTTGATATGCTGGTTCGATTTTTGAGGTCGGCACATGGCGCGATCTGGATGGGAGGCGCGGCTTGCCTTTGTCGATCTGAGCCGTTGGGAGGGTCTATATAAAGTCCAAGCCAGCCCTAAAAATCTTTATTTGGCCACCGTAGCTCTTGTTTTCTTCTTCTTACATTTCCTCCTTCTCCCGATCGCTATTTGGGGTGATTCCTCTTGGTTCTTCGCCTTTGTTCGTTAGCCATTCCGGCGAATATGGTAAGTTGTTCTTCTCACGTTCGCTCGGAGAACTGTCAATGTTTCTTTTCTGTTCCTCCTTTTTTCTTCTTTTTTCCTCTTTTTAATACTATGACTGAGACAATGTCGGGCGGCACTTCTTCCTCTGCTGGGGTTTCTTCCTCTCGCGGGACGGAGCTCGAGCCGGAGGTGAGCCATAGTCCAGACGGGGTCGGGTCGAGCCTAACCAAAGAAGAATTGGGCATGATTCGGACCCAGTTCTTCTTTCCGCGCAAGTTCGAGCTCGAATTTGCGGGGCCGTGGGACCGAGTTACTAGACCCCCTCCAGGTCGGGTTGGAGTGTATGTGGAGACGCTTAGGGCCGGCCTGAGGTGCCCCTTACACGAGTTCGTGAATGAGCTCTTGGAGAGGTATCACCTTGTCCCAGCGTAGCTTGCTTCGAACTCGTGGAGAATAATCATGGGTTTCTTGTCCCTCTGTCTTGCTCACGGGATACCGACCTCGGTAAACATTTTCCACGAGTGTTATATGTTGAAGACTAACCCCGCGGATGGATGATGGCTATACTTCGCCCTTTGGGGAGGTAGGTCGTTGTTCCGAGGTGCTCTTACCTCCATCCATGGATGGAAGGAAAAATTCTTTTTTCTTTCCTCCGAGCGTCCGTGGGGGTTTAACCCATTGTAGGGCCAGCCAATAGTTAAGGCCAACAATAAGATCCCCGAACTGACTGTGAGCGAGCAAAAAATCATCGCAGCTCTTCGCGGTCTGAAGGGGGATATCTCTCTAAATGTCCTCCTAAGCGAGGAGGCTTTGGTAAACGTTGGCCTGAGCTCGGCGCGCCCTGAGGGTAAGGGCGGTTGTATTGCTCCTTTCTTATTTCGTCGTCCTTCATTTTATTTATTTTCTCTTATTCTTTTTCCTTTCCCTCTTTTTTTTGGTGTCGGTCTGACACTTGAGTTCTTTCTCCTTTCAGACATTGCAGGGATGGTGACCAGCAACGAGGCCCTCCTCGCCAGATACAAGAAGAGGGCAGCCGAAGCCGGAGGGACTCACCCCGTGCCCAAGAAGAGGGCTAGGCCGGCCTCGACCTCTGCTCCTATAGAGGTTGAGGACCTTGAAGCCGAGACTTCCGAGCTCGTTCAGAAGAATAGTAAGAAGAAGACCGGGGAGCGTAGACCGGACGAAGCTTGCCTTGTCGAGCGTGCGACTTCTTCCGAGGCCGCAAGAGATCCAGCAGCCCAAGCGTGCCCGACTCCGATCTCCCAGCGACCCCGCCAGGTCGTCCGTTTGCGACACTCGGGTCCTGAGTCGTGCAGCGGTCTCGGGGTCCCGAGTTCCTCTCATTATTCTTTGTTGAGCTCTTCAAGACCCAGCCTCCCGAGCTCTTCAAGGGTCGACATCCCGAGCTCGTCGGGGGCTGGGGACCACTCCGAAAGGAGGCCCTTCTACTCAGAGTGGTCGGTCTTTGAGGATGACTCGGCCCTCCATAATAGTGACGTCGCTCGCGAAGTAGTTCGCTGCGCGTTGCTCCCAACTGACTGAGCCGAGCTCGAAACTGGTGGTCTCGGCAATTTTGTCGACCAGGCTTACTGCTCCGCTGTCCGAGTAAGTTGTCTTCCTGCTTTGGTTTTCATATCCTTCTAAGTTTTCGGTCTCGGCTCACTTTCATTTTCCTTCCCCACAGCATCTTTACAAAATCGATATGCTGGTCGCCGTAGTGGCCGAGTGTCAGAACTAGGCTCAGAGGAGCTAGAAGGGGCAGGAGGATGCTGAGAGGAAGTTCGGTGAGGCCGAGGCTAGGCGGAGGGAGGCCACCGAGGCCGAGCTTCGGTCTATGGCCGAGCGTCTCGAGGAGGAGGAGGCATCGCATGCTCTTGCCAGGTCGACACTTCGTGCCTCCGAGGCACTCCTGGCCGACGCCAGTCTGAGCTTGCGGGCCAGAAGTACAAGGTGGGGGTCCTTCGGCTGAAGATCGAGCAACTCAAAGCTCGAGAGAAGAAGGCACTGGAACAAGCTCGGAACATGGTGTAGATCTTCCGCGAGTCGACTGAGTTTTGGGAGCTGATGGAGGAAGAGGCGGTTGACAGGCTCATTCGCGGCTTCGAAGATTTTTGGAGGTAGATGCGGAGGATTTGCCCCAAGCTCGACCTCAATAGTCTTCAACCTCGTCTAGGGGTCGTTGTGGACGACAGCGAACACGAAAGCCCCGAGGATGACGGCGCCCTCGACAGTGCGCCCGAGAGCCCTAAAGCCGAGACTGATCATGCAGTCGTCGAGGCCGAGATTGGGGGGGCTGAGCAGGTTGCTCGGGAGGCCCCATCTGGAGAAGCTGCCGAAGCTGCTCCGGAGGCCGCTCGCGAAGCTTCACTTGAGGCCGCTATGGATGCTCGCAGAGATGGGCCAGCAGAGGATCCCGGGCTACTCCTACAAGGGATCCTGAGGTGGTTCTTGTGGAAGACTCTGAGGTCGATGTCGAGACCATCACCGCTCTAGAAATGCCTTAGGACTTCATTTTTCTTTTTCCTTTTCGTAAACGAGGTTGGCCGCTGCAACCATTGTGTGGCCAAGTGGGTTGGCCTCGAAGCCAAAATCTTGTAATTAGCCTTACGGCTTTTTATCAATGAAACTTCAGTTTTTTTCACTTGTCGCGGCTATCGCTTTGGACTTGCCTCTGTATTGCTTAGGATTTGGCTTCCCTTCTTCTGTTCTTTTTGTAAACAAGGTCGGCCACGGAAGCTATTGTGCAGCTAAGTAGGTCGGCCTCAGAACCAACATCTTGTACTTAGCCCTACGGCTTTTTATTAATGAAATATATGCTTTTCTCCACTTTGTTGTGTCTTTGGACTCGTCTTCGTTCGCACTTTCAACGAGCTATTATTTTTGATTATTTGAGTAGAACTTCGTGTATCATTTGCTTTCGCATGTGATTCCAACATTTTTTGAAGAATTCCGCTAAGTCTTTGGGCTCAGCTTTCGTTGTGGTGCAAGTCGGAGCTGGGTTGTTGTTCGGCCGTCGGAACCTGAGTGTTTCTTGACCCGTAGTCGAATCTTCATTAGATAGTTTCTGAGATTGGAGGAGCCTTTAGCTTGCAGTTGACTTGGTGGAGCATCTCGAACTTGGTTGGGATGTCTTTAGGTTGTACTCGAGGTTGTTGTGGCAGGTTATCTCGAACTTGGTCGAGAAGTCGTTAGACAGGACTCGAGGTCGAGGAAGACTGAACTCGCGGTCGACGCAGCGGGGCGTCCCGAGCTTGGTCGGGACATCATTAGATAGGACCCGAGGTCGAGAGAAACTAAGCTCATGGTCGACGCAGCGGAGCGTCCCGAGCTTGGTCGGGACGTCATTAGATAGGACCAGAGCTTGGTCGAGGCATCCGACCAGAGCTTGGTCACAGTAGGTCATCTCAAATTTGGTCGAGGCATCCCGAACTTAGTCGAGGCATCACAAGCTTAATCGAGGCATCTCGAGCTTGGTCGAGGCATCCCGAGCTTGATCGGGCATCTCGAGCTTGGTCGAGGCATCCGAACTTGGTCGGATATCCAAACTTGGTCGGGACGTCATTAGATTTCTTCTAAGAACTTGAGTCATCTCAGGAACATCCTGGAGTTCATAGGCAGATTATCATTAGAAGAAGCGTTGAACAATTAAGAGAAAATTTTGAGAAATGCCTTATTGACTGTATTTTCAGACATCGAAGACCCTTAGAAGGGCTTTACTGGTAGTACATTCGGAGGTTCTCAGAGTGCCAACTTCGGGAAATGGGGGTCCCATCAAGGGACTCCAACTTGTATGCTCCAAGCCGTTGGACTCGAGCAACTCGATACGGTCCTTCCCAATTCGGGGCAAGCTTTCCTCACTCAGTAAGTTGAGAAGCCTCAGCTTTCCTCAGAACGAGATCTCTTGCTTTGAATAGCTTGACCTTGACCCTAGAATTGTAGTATTGCGCCACTTTCTATTGGTACCTAGCCATGCGGATTCGAGCGGCTTTTCTTGTCTCTTCGAGGAGATCTAAGTTACCTCTGAGCTGGGATGACTTGGAGGTTGCATCATAGTTCCCCACTCTTAGTGACGGGAGCCCGATTTCTAAAGGGATGACTACCACCGTTTCATAAGCCAGGTTGAAGGGAGTTTCGTCGGTAGGAACTCGAAATATAGTTCTATAGGCCCAGAGTACATTGTAGAGATCTTTGACCCATTGCCCTTTAGACCTGTCGAGTCTAGCTTTTAGCCCCGGGAGGATTGTTCGATTAGTCACTTCCATTTCTCCGTTAGTTTGGGGGTGAGCGACCGAGTTGAGGCGATGATCGATGCCGATCTTGGAGCAAAATTTTCTGAAGCAGGCATTGTCAAACTGTTGGCCGTTGTTGAATATGAGGATGCGGGGGAGCCCAAACCTACAGATTGATTTCCAAAGTCTCGCATCTTTGACTCGGTGATTTGGGCCACTGGTTCAGCCTCGATCCATTTGGTGAAGTAATCGATGGAGACGATAAGAAATTTTCTTTGTTCGGTGGCTTGAGAAAAAGGTCTCAAGATGTCGATTTTTCATTGGGCAAACGGCCAAGGGGCACTGATCGAGGTCAGCGAGACTGAAGGTCGGCGTTGAATATTAGCCTTCCGCTAGCATCGATCGCACTTTTGGACGACATCGATTGCGTCTTTTTGAAGTGTAGGCCAATAACATCCATGGTGTAGAATCTTATGGGCTAAGGCCCTACCTCCTAGGTGATTTCTGTAGGTCCCTTCATGTACCTCTCGCATGGTATAATTCGCTTCTGACGGAAGAAGGCATCTGAGGAGGGGAGACGTGAAGGATCTGCGATAGAGTTTTTCTTCGTACAAGAGGTATCAGAAAGCCTGGCGTTTAACTCGGCGGACTTCGAGCTCATCATCAGGAAGGACTTCGTTCTGCAGGTAATTGACGAATGCGTCTATCCAGCTTAGCTCGGCATCAACGCAGAGAATTGGTTCAGGCTCCTCGGTGCTTGGCGCTTGGAGATACTCAAGCGTTGTGGTCTTCGGGAGCTTGCTCCTGCGAGAAGTTGCCAGCTTTGACAGCTGGTCTGCCCTTGCATTCTCTGCTCTGGGGATGTGTTGGATGTCGAAGGTGCTTAGT
Source organism: Phoenix dactylifera (assembly GCF_009389715.1). Classification (NCBI taxonomy): domain Eukaryota; kingdom Viridiplantae; phylum Streptophyta; class Magnoliopsida; order Arecales; family Arecaceae; genus Phoenix; species Phoenix dactylifera. The sequence goes on from NW_024068335.1 coordinate 114,953, forward strand.
GTGGAGGTAATATCTCGCACCTTTTGGATATATTTTTGCATTGATGGCTCCCTTGCCTCAAAATATTCCAAGACCTGGCTCACGACCAGTTGGGAGTCACTGAAGACCTTCAGGCTTTTGACCTTGAGCTCTTTTGCCAACTTGAGCCCGATAATGAGTGCCTCGTATTCTGCTTCATTGTTAGAGACAGGAAACTCGAAGCATAGGGCTTGTTCCGCGACCACCCCATCTGGGCCGGTAAGAATGAGGCCTGCACCGCTACCCTCCGAGGTTGAGGAGCCATCCACATGTAGAACCCATGGTTGCCCCGGAGACTCCTCTTTTGATGTGAGCTCGGGCTCGGATCATCTGGTAAGGTGCACTCTATTATGAAGTCAGTGAGCACTTATGCCTTGATTGCCGGCCTCGGGCGGTACTCAAGGTCGAATTCTTCGAGCTCGACCGCCCACTTTGCGATTCTTCCTACGCGATCCGACTGTTGCAAAACTTGTTTTATGGGTTGGTCGGTCAATATGGCCATTGTATGAGCCTGAAAGTACGATCGAAGTCTTCATGCCAAGATAAGCAATGCGTAAACTATCTTATCTAGCTTGGAGTACCGGGTCTCTGCGTCCCGTATAACTCGGCTGGTGTAGTATATCGATCTTTGAGATTTATCTTCTTCTCGAACCAGGACCGAGCTGACTGCTATCGGGTAGACAGCCAGGTACAGGTAAAGGAGCTCGTCCTGCTGAGGTTTCATGAGCAACGGAGGGGAGACGAGATGGCGTCTGAGCTCTTCAAAGGCTTATTGGCATTCTTCGGTCCACACGAAGTTCTTCGGTCGTTTGAGAATTTTGAAGAACGGGAGCCATCATTCTGCTGACTTCGAGACAAACCTCCCTAAGGCCGCGATTTGCCCGGCAAGCGGTTGTACTTTTTTGACCATCCTCAGTGGCGTCATCTCCTGCAGTGCTCAGATCTTTCTAGATTCGCTTCAATCCCACGTTGAGTCACCACGAAATCGAGAAATTTGCCCGAGGTGACTCCGAAGGCACACTTTGTGGGGTTAAACTTCATCTGGTACCTTCTGAGGATGGAGAATGCCTCGTCGAGGTCGGTTATGTGGTGCTCGGCCATCTGGCTTTTTACCAACATGTCATCTACATAGACCTCCATGTTCCGACCTATCTGGCCCTCATAGTGCCCATATCTCATTCTGAATGCAGTCTTCAATATATCTTCCTTCCTGATCCTCAACTGATGATACCCAGACTGCAGATCAATCTTCGAGAAATACTCAGCCCCCTGCAATTGATCAAACAGGTCATCTATCCTGGGAAGTGGGTATCTGTTTTTGATGGCCACTCTATTCAGCTGTCTATAATCTATACACAATCTTAGTGACCTATTCTTCTTCTTTACAAACAAAACCGGGGCACCCCACGGTGATGTACTGGGCCTAACAAATCCCTTGTTTAGCAAATCCTGCAACTGCACCTTCAGTTCTCTCAACTCTGTGGGTGCCATACGATAGGGAGCAATCGAAATAGGGTTTGTACCAGGGAGAAGTTCAATACTGAATTTAATTTCTCTATCGGGTGGCAATCCTGGTAATTCCCTTGGAAATATATCTAGATATTTCCTAGCAATTGGAATCTGTTGCAGATCAACAGACTCCACTTTGGTCTCCATCACATAAGCTAGATAACCTTGACACCCTTTTTCCAGCAGTCTCTTTGTTTTCATTGCAGACACCAAATTCACTAGGACCTCACTCCTATCCCCTTGATATGCAAATTCACCCCCATCTAAAGGTCCGAAGATAACATTCTTTTCTTGGCAGTTAATGGTCGCACGATTGTCTGATAACCAATCCATGCCCAATATGACATCAAAGTCTAATACTGCCAACTCAATCAAATCGATTGGGAGTGTTCTACCTTCTATCTCTACCACACAGGTAGGATACACATATTTCACTTCTATACTGTCCCCTATAGGTCTATTAATAGCTAAGGAAATATGCATCAATATCTTATCTTTAGGCAACTTCTTAGCAAAATAAGGGGATACAAAGGAATAAGTAGCTCCAGAATCAAACAGTACTCTAGTTTTAATCTTATCAATGAGGAGCATACCTGTCACAGCTGCATTCGATGCCTGTACCTCCTGTGGGTTTACTGTGAACACTCTTCCTTGCCCTCTGCCTATTGGAGCTGACGACTGTGATAGTCTAGCACTCTACTACGATGTTCGTGCCTGACCTCTGCCTCTGCCTACAGGCCCTCTGCTACTGATTCTATCCATCTGCACAAAAGGGTAGGATGCCGAAGGTACAAACTGCTGAGTGACACCCTGAGGGTATTCTCTGGCAAAATGATCCGGCTGTCCACATCTGTAGCACACTCCCTGATCCGCTCTGCATATGCCAGGTGCTTATTCCCACATGTGTCACACACTGGCCATGACTAAAACCTTGGTTCAATTTTGGCCATGGCGACTGGAGGATGAGGTGCTGATGGTAGAAAAGCATCTTGTGACTGACCTCTTCTCCTCCACTTCCTCTTACGTGAGGCTGGTGGAGCAGAGCGTACAGACTGCTCTGTCGGACCCTCCGAGAGACCTGTTTCCTCAAATCTACCTCTGCTGCTTTGCCCTTTCCTCACATTTATTTTCCTCTATTCTCTTTCAGCTCTTTCTTCTTTGTTTCTGGTCTTCCACTATTTTGCTTTATCTATAAGCTTAGACAAAGTGGAGACTTCTACTGCCAACACCGCATTATAAAGCGGAAAAATCAGACCCCATCTGAACCTTTCTATCTTGGCAGCTTCAGTGGGGATGATGTAAGGAGCATACCTCCCCAATCTCGTAAACTTACGATCGTACTCAGCTACGCTCATTCCGGGTATCTGCTTCAGCCTCTCAAACTGAAGAGCTCGATTCTACCTCTCTACCGGAGATAAGAACTCATCCATTACTGCTTGCCTGAACTCTTCCCAGGTTGGAGGATTCCTATAGTACAATCTATCCTCCATCTGTCTCTGGTACCAATCCCAGGCATCTTTCTTTATTGTGAGCCCTACAAGTTCTATAGCTCTTGCATCAGATAGGGCAGTCTCCGGATCATCTTTTCAGTCTCTTCCAGGAGGAATCTCTGAGGATCTTCACATTCTTCCCCCTTAAATTTTGGGGTTCTGAGCCTCAGAAATTCCTGTACAGTGATCCCCTCATCATTCAGAGCCCGCCTGGTCAAACTCCTCGGCATAGGTACACGAGGTGCGATGGATGCTATTGACGGGGCAAGAGGCTTCCCTCGAGCAATTTGCTTCCTCTGAGCTTGATTCGTCGCCAGCAACTGTTCCACCAGTGCATCTCTACTTCCTACTTCTCCTTGATCATCAACCCTTCGTCTGTTAGCAGGAGGAGATTTTTCTCTCTGGGGCTCGACGTATGCGGAACCCGCATCAAACTCTATATCTGGCTCCGTCCTCCTTCAGGACGAGCGGGTCCTTCCCTTGGAGGCATCCTTTATATATCTCTAAAAAGAAACAAAGAGAGAGGCGGTCACTACACACTGAGTCATAAAATGCTTTACTAAACTGTAAACGACTCAGCAAATACATAAAAAAAAATCTTATGCTCCATTGTATAATCCTATACTTAATTCTGACTCATCCTATTGCTCTGACAGGACTCTTCTTAACCTTCGCTCTGATACCAAGCTTTGTCACGACCCCATTCTGCGGGCAGCCGCGACGGTCCTAGGGTGTGGGTAGGCATAAAACCACCAGCCACCACGTAGAACCCTACTTACTTATCATAATCATCAATGAATTCCTAAAAATTTTGGCATGATATATGCACAAAATGATCACCTTTTTTTTCTATATTTACTTGTCAAGATATATCAATACATACAACAACTCTGCCTATCAGAGCAGTAATCACATAACAACCTTAATAGGATATCGACTATAATCATAATCTGTCATATAATGAACCTGGACAATATATATCAATACATCATCACAGGCATATAACTCATCTGTATATAAAAAAAATCGGGTTCCCATTCCATTCATAGTCAAACCTATATCTACAACAGGATCTCTGTCTATAACCGCACACTATATACAACTAAGGGGTTTATAATACACCAAAATATAAACCTCAATTCTACACTATACTATGGAGCAATACAGCTAGCAGGCAACCTCTAATCTTGCTATTCTCTATACATCACCTGACCTGCAACAAAAATATCAAACTGGGGAGTGAGTATATAATACTCAGTGAGTGGGGTAGAGAGCACTATGTATTAGAATTATGCCCTAGAAGCCAACGTGGCTGACGCATATTTGTAATCTGGGGCATAAATTTATAATTTGACACTTATTAATAAATAAGATTGGACAATTTGTTTTTCATTCATGTTTGTATATGTCCATGAATCGTCCAAGAAATTAATAGATGATGACACATATTCTCAAGGAGTTGAGAATTTGAGGCATGTGTCATTAGGAATTAATTTTTAAATGCTCCTGATTGATGGATCCATCACGAGGGATGGTGATTGATCCGCTGAGATTAGTGTACAGATCACTTAGTCAGATGGACGAGTCTCGAGTCCACGGTGTAGAGACACTGGAGTGATTATGCGAGTACTTGTTAGAGAACAAGGTACTGAGCATGACCAAAGATAGTAATCACATGGATGTCTATCCACTCGTCAGTGACTACTTATGCTGCAGTTGTATAACTTGTCCTTTGACCTGCGATACCTCAGCTATTCACTATGAGGTTGTTGTAGTTTGACGAGCATGTGAACTTGGGCCCTAGCCATTTGGATCCTTGTAGTGCGGATTGGCTACAGTAGGTTCATTTTGGAATAGAGTTGCATCTAGATGGGATCTATCGAACTTGATAGATTAGGAGTGATCCTATGTGATTTATGAGACTGAGTTCAATAAATTCCTGGCTAGGTATTTTGGAAAAAGAGTTTTCCATATCTCAAACTGGAAGTCGTATAAATTTGACATATGACGGAAGATGGGGTTTGACGAGATATCCATAACCTCCATCACGTCGGGATCCATGATAAAGGAACTGTATCATACGCTAACTGCACCGAGAGGTTCAGACATTCCATTCTGCTGGATTGCCACCAAATACTGCTAGGTGTCACTAGTGGATTGTGAGACTTGAAGGCATTCACTTGGTGATCAATGAACCCTGAGAGTACAACTGAAATCGTTTCAGTCCACTGAAAGAAGTTTCAGTGATATTGAGATGGAGATCTCAATATGTCTTACTACCAATCAGAATAGAACCTAAAGGGTCACACACATAGAGGATTTAATTAGTCAGACAATCATAATTGTGATTTGGAATCACAATAGAAATCAATCATCAATATGATTGGTGATTGAATTAACCCACTAAGCGTTCGTGAGTTAATGGAAGAAGAATTAAGTAGAATTGATTGTAATTGGATTGCAATTGGGCTGATTTAATGAGCCAAATCAAATTGGATTCGACCCAAATTGATTTGGGTTGATGATTGGGTCAATTTGATTAAACCACGGTTTGTGCGGATTTTAAAGACCACATGTCGTCGTTGGATGAATATGACTTAAGTCATATTCACACTATGGACTTTAAAGTCCACATAGTGTCGTAGGATGCATGCTCCCAAATTAATTAATTCTTCTAATGAGATTAGAAATCCTAATGTGATTAGAAAATTAATCAATTGATTTAGTGGACACATGTCATGCATCTATGAGCACAAGGATTGGACACTTGGCATTAATCCAAGGGTGGGTTATAGTCCCATACTTCTAATAAGATTAGGAGAAGCCCTAAACCCAATCTATAAAAGGGTAGCAAAGGAGACATTATGAATCAATTCTCTCCTCTTCCTCTCCACGCCTCCTCTTCTTTCTTCCTCCTTCTCCACGGCAGCAAGGGGTCTTCATCCTCCTCTTCTTCCATGGTAGCAAGGCAAGGAAGATCCACGTGCAAGGTTCCTCCTTCCTCTTCCTCCATCGCAAGCAAGGTTGAAGAAGAAAGGTTCTTCATCAAGGAGGTAAGTTGCAGATTCTTATTCTAACTTATGATAGTCATGAGAGGTCTTTGCAAGGAGCTAGCACTCCGGTAAGACCCATTCTCAGATGATTAGATCCTCGTGTGGATACCTGTAGAGGCCGGACAATTGTGCGGCTCAAACAGAAACCTAGAATAGATCATCAGGCTGCGGTGTTCTACACCTGTAGAATTTTTGAAGATGAGATCTTCAAATCTAATAACTTCTGATTTTGTTTCAGTTTTATAAATCTTAATCAACCCTCCTCAGATCCTAATCTTCCCTTCCTAATGAGTTCAAAGATCTTCTGGATTTGGATCCAGAAAAAATTTTGAATTCTACAATCCGAGGCACGTTCATACGTTGAACGACGTTCCGTTCGAATTCCGCTGCGAACGTCGCATCGAACGGGGCGTAACTCAGCAGTGGTATCAAAGCCATGATTCTAGAAAGCATGATTGGGACTTAAGGATTGATTACCACATTTTTAATCTGATTTTTAAAGGAATTATGCTTGCTGGATTTTCTGTGTGCTGAAATTTCAGGTTACTGAAATTTTCAGCATGCAGATTTTTATTTGCTATGATCTTGCAAATTATTTTAGAATTACAATTAGATTACAATATTTTAAATCAAGTAATGCATGATCTAAAATCCAGAGAATAGCATAATAGGTTTAAAGTTTCAGATCTGAAAATATATATAAGATGCATGTAATCATAATGTTCATACTTGTTTAAGGTTATGTTTAAAACAATGTATGCATGAGATGTATGTATTAGTTAAACAAAATTTATTTGCATGAGATGTAAATAAAATCCTTAAACAATAGGACATTTATATAAGATGTAAACTGAAACAATTATGTCATTTACATAAGATGTAATCACATAATATATGAAAGGGTTTTATAATTACATAGGATGTAAACTTGAACCAATATAACATTTACATACGATGTAAATCGAATGACATATGGTATGGGGTAGATGGTTACATTAGATGTAAATCCCAAGAGACCTAAAACCTTCCTAAATCAATCGAGAGTGAACGATACATTGAGCTAGCCATATTTGATTAATTGATCTAATTGATATCTAGGCAAGCTCAAAGGTGGTTACTTAATTAGGACCTTACTCTCTGAGTAAGGAGAGCCTCCCACCTGCTTACCTAGCCAATTGATCGATTACCTCCTATGAAAAACTCAAAGTTGGAATCACTAAGATCTGATTACCTAATATTAAGTCGATTGGTCTTCCACCGTAGCAGAGTTGCTAAGATCTTTCCGGCGTTGATTAGTCTCGGCTGGATACAGTGAGCTAGTTGCATTGGAGGATTGGATCTCTCTATTAACATGAGATGTTGTAGGGTAAAGGTGGGGTTGGGCTCCAATAACTGTTAGGTGAGGACCCAATCACAGCTTTATTTTCGCGGGATATACGGTGGGTCTGACTTAACCAAGGAACGGGTCCAATAACTGTTAGGTGAGGTCCTTATAACTTGGAGACCATGTTAGCTCAATATGCTTACGAAGCATTGTACAAGAGTTGTACACTCATCGTGTATGTGTCTCCAATAACTGTTAAGTGAGGTGACATGTAGATTGGTGGGACCACAGCATCCCACTCGAAATCCTAAGTCGCAGGTTTTCGTATCTTTACCAGGGGAGTGTGAGAGATCCGAGAAATAGTGGAAGGATTTGATCCAATTTTGTTTTAAAAGTTCCTAAAATAAATTAGTGTCAAATACAAATTTCTAATTAGAATCTTTACTCTCTACAGATGTCAATGGCTTCCAACCCGATAATTCGAATACTAGATAACAATAGGTTGACCGAACCAAACTATAAAGATTGGCTCTGCAACTTGAAGATTGTCTTGAGTTATGAAAAGATAGCTTATGTTCTTGACCATGAACTTCCGGTGTTACCAACCCGTGCAACCAATAAGCAACGTAAGACGCATGCAAAATGGTTGGATGACGACAATAAGGTTAGGTGCTACATTTTGGCATCCATGTCCAACGAATTGCAATGTCAGCATGAGAGCATGAAGACTGCTAAGGACATACTTGATCACCTACAAGAGTTGTATGGTGAATAGAGTCGCGCAGCAAGGTTTGAAGTATCCAAGCGGCTCTTCAAAGCCAAGATGCGCGATGGGCAGTCTGTCCATGAACATGGTTTGACCATGATCAAGGATCTTGAGAAGCTTGAGAAGCTTGGCATGACCATGCACAAGGATTTGCAAACGGATTTGATCCTACAATCGTTGCCATGTTCATATGGGTAGTTTATTGTAAACTACCATATGAATAAAATTGAATGCACCAAATTTGAATTGTTGAATATGTTGGTGACAACTGAGGAAGCCTTGAAAGGTTCAAGGGGCACAGTTCTCGCTGCTGAGCTAGCTTCTACTTCCAAGAGAAAGTCTACTGGAAAGAAGAAGAAGCCTGCGAAGAAGCAGAAGACCAAGAAAAATCCGAAGAAGGAAGTTCCTAAGAAGAAGGCCGAACCCAACGGAAAATGTTTCCATTGTAATGAAGACGACCATTAGAAGAGGAACTATCCTATCTACATGGAAAACATAAAGAGCAAGAAGGGTGACACGCCTTCTGAAGGTATGTCTAATATGCTCATTATTGAAACTAATCTAACGGTTTCTTCTATTTTCAGTTGGATTATAGACTTTGGTTCTAGTGTTTACTTGTGCACTACCATGCAGGGTCTAAAGGAAAGTAGAAGGCTTACGGAAGGTATGGTAACTCTACGGGTTGGCAATGGAGTAAGAGTTGTTGCTGTTGCTGTGGGCACATTTCCTTTGCATTTACCGTCAGAATTTAGTTTGATACTTAGAGATTGTTATTTTGTACCTAGTGCTAGCAGAAATCTGATTTTTGTATCTTGTCTAGCACAGGAACATTATGAATTCAATTTCAATAAAGACTATGTTTCCATTTATTTGCGAAATAAATTGTTTGGACGTGGTTTTATGATTGACGGTCTCTATCACTTACATATGGATGTATTTGTGAATATATCTAAGCATACAGTGAGTACCATAGGATCTAAAAGATCTAAAGATGAGATAAATTAAAAGTATTTGTGGCACCTCAGACTTGGTCATATAGGAGAAGACAGAATTAACAAATTGGAGAAACATGGATTTTTGAGTTCATTGACTTCTGAGTCATATCCGATTTGTGAATCCTGCCTTCAAGAAAAAATGGCCAAATTACCCTTTGTAGGACACGGGGAGAGGTCCGCTGAAATACTTGCCCTAGTACACACTGATGTGTGTGGTTCGCTGAAAAATAGACAGAAAAACTCATTAAGGTTCTTCGATGAATACCTTAGTGGAGAGTTTCGCGATTATCTCAAACAAAATGGTATAGTTTCACAATGGACACCTCCTATAATACCTCAACTCAATGGAATATCAGAAAGGAGGAATCAGATCCTATTGGATATGGTCAAGTCCATGATGAGCTTCACTGACTTACCCTTATTCTTGTGGGGAGATGCCCTAATTACAGCTATCCACATATTAAATAGAGTTTTCTCTAAGTCCGTTCCTACCGCACCGTATGAGATATGGCATGGTAAGAAACCAAGTCTTGGTTATCTCAAGATTTAGGGATGTCCGGCCTAAGTCAAACGACAACAGGTAGACAAGTTAGAGGCTAGGACAATTGGTGCTCGTTTCATTGGATATCCTAAAGAGTCATTAGGATATAATTTTTACATCCCAGAAGACCACAAAGTGTTTGTGAGCCGACATGCCATCTTCTTGGAAAAACAGTTTATCCTTGATAGAGGCAGTGGGAGAAAAATTGAGCTCGAAGAGAAAGTCTCTCAAGAGCAACGAGCAATTGAGCCTAGTGAACCTATTCACATTGAGCCAATACATGAAGAACCTCGTCCACTTCGTAGATCCAGTAGGATCTCCCATCCTCCTGAAAGATACTTAGGTATGCTTACAGAGGACATAGAGGAAGAGTTCCTCATGGGAGAAAGAGATCATAGTAATGATCCCAAGACCTACAACGAAGCGATGTTAGACATCGGCTCCGAAAAATGGATGGATGCAATGAAGTCAGAAATAGACTTCATGCATTCCAACCAAGTATGGACCTTAGTAGATCAACCTGAAGGTATTGTACTTATTGGGTGTAAATTGATCTACAAAAGAAAAATGGGTTCGGATGGCAAGGTAGAGACCTATAAGGCAAGGTTAGTGGCAAAAGGTTATAGTCACGCGAAGGCATTAACTATCGGATATCTTTTTCACCGGTAGCCATGCTGAAGTCCATTCGAACGTTGCTTGCCATTGCAGCTTATCATGATTATGAGATATGGCAGATGGATGTGAAAACTGCATTCCTTAATGGATATCTTGAGGAAGATATCTATATGAAACAGCCTCAGGATTTCACTTCCAGTGATGGTGATCACAAGGTCTGCAAGCTGCAAAGATCCATTTATGGACTAAAGCAAGCATCTCGGAGTTGGAACACTCGTTTCGATGATGTGATCAAAAATCGTTTGATTTCATCAAAAATGAAGAAACCATGTGTGTACAAAAAGGTCAGTGGGAGGGCTATAGTATTCCTCGTATTATACGTGGATGATATACTCCTAATTAGGAATGATATTTCATGCTCACATCGGTCAAGTTATAGCTGTCTAAGAAGTTTTCCATGAAAGACCTAGGTGAAGCATCTTATATTTTGGGAATTAAGGTCTATAGAGATAGATCTAAGAGGATGCTTGGTCTATCACAGAAAATGTATATAGAAAAAGTATTGAAGAGGTTCAGCATGAAAAATTCTAAAAGAAGATTGTTACCCCTAAGGCATGGAATAAATCTCTCCAAGAAGATGTGTCCCAAAACATCTGAAGAGATTCAGCGCATGAGTAGGATCCCTTGTGCATCGGCAATAGGGAGCCTCATGTATGCCATGCTATGTACTCGACCTGATATAGCACATACTGTGAGTGTCACGAGCAGATATCAGTCGAATCCAGACGAGAAGCACTGGATAGCTGTGAAAAATATTCTTAAGTACTTGAAAAGGACTAAGGATATGTTTTTGATCTTTGTGGGAGGCACAGAGTTAAAAGTAGAAGGATATACTAATTCAGACTTCATGACTGACCTTGATAATAGAAAGTCTATATCAGGATATGTATTCTTATGCAATGGAGGATCGGTAAATTGGAAGAGTTTCAAGCAACCGATTATTGTAGATTCTACGATGGAAGCAGAGTACATTGCTGCATCGGATGCTGCGAAGGAAGTGTTCTGGTACAAGAAGTTTGTCGAAGAGCTAGGAGTCATGTCATCAGATGCCATAACCCTTTTCTGCAACAACAACGGTGCCATAGCACCGGCTAAGAAGCCGAGGTCTCACCAGAAGTCCAAGCACATAGAGCAGTGATTTTATCTAATTCGCGACTACCTCGAAAAAAAGTATGTAGAGGTGCAGAGAGTAGACTCCACTGATAATGTGGTGGACCCATTCACTAAGCAGCTGAGTCAGAAGAAATTAGAAGTCCATCTTGAAAAATTGGGACTTAAATACAAGTCTGATTGGCTTTAGTGCAAGTGGGAGATTGTTAGAATTACGCCCTAGAAGCCAACGTGGCTGACGCATATTTATAATCTGGGGCATAAATTTGTAATTTGACACTTATTAATAAATAAGATTGGGCAATTTGTTTTTCATTCATATTTGTATGTGTCCATGAATCGTCCAAGAAATTAATAGATGATGACACATATTCTCAAGGAGTTGAGAATTTGAGGCATGTGTCATTAGGGATTAATTTCTAAATGCTCCTGATTGATGGATCCATCATGAGGGACGGTGATCGATCCGCTGAGATTAGTGCACAGATCACTTAGTCAGATGGACGAGTCTCGAGTCCACGGTGTAGAGATACTGGAGTGATTATGTGAGTACCTGTTAGAGAACAAGGTACTGAGAGTGACCAAAGATAGTAGTCACATGGATGTCTATCCACTCGTCAGTGACTACTTATGCTGCAGTTGTATAACTAGGCCTTTGACCTGCGATGCCTCAGCTATTCACTATAAGGTTGCTGTAGTTTGATGAGCATGTGAACTTGGGTCCTAGCCATTCGGGTCCTTGTAGTGCAGATTGGCTACAGTAGGTTCATTTTGGAATAGAGTTGAATCTAGATGGGATCTATCGATCTTGATAGATTAGGAGTGATCCTATGTGATTTATGAGACTGAGTTCGATAAATTTCTTGCTAGGTATTTTGGAAAAAGAGTTTTCCATATCTCGAACTAGAAGTCGTATAAATTTGACATATGACGGAAGATGGGGTTTAACGAGATATCCATAATCTCCATCACGTCGGGATCCATGATAGAAGAACTGTATCATATGATAACTGCACCTAGAGGTTCAAACATTCTATTCTGCTGGGTTGCCACCACATACTGCTAGGTGTCACTAGTGGATTGTGAGACTCGAAGACATTCACTTGGTGATCAGTGAACCCTGAGAGTAGAACTGAAATCGTTTCAGTCCACTGAAAGGAGTTTTAGTGATATTGAGATGGAGATCTCAATATGTCTTACTACTAGTCAGACTAGAACCTACAGGGTCACACACATAGAGGATTTAATTAGTCAGACTATCATAATTGTGATTTGGAATCACAATAGAAATCAATCATCAATATAATTGGTGATTGAATTAACCCACTAAGCGTTAGTGAGTTAATGGAAGAAGAATTGAGTGGAATTGATTACAATTGGATTGCAATTGGGCTGATTTAATGAGCCAAATCAAATTGGGTTCAACCCAAATTGATTTGGGTTCATGATTGGGTCAATTTGATTAAACCAAGATTTATGCGAATTTTAAAGACCACATGTCATCGTAGGATGAATATGACTTAAGTCATGTTCACACTATGCGGACTTTAAAGTCCACATGGAGTTGTAGGATGCATGCTCCTAAATCAATTAATTCTCCAAATGAGATTAGGAATCCTAATGTGATTAGAAAATTAATCAATTGATTAAGTGGACACATGTCATGCATCTATGAGCACAAGGATTGGACACTTGGCATTAATCCAAGGGTAGGTTATAGTCCCATACTCCTAATAAGATTAGGAGAAGCCCTAAACCCAATCTATGAAAGGGTAGCAAAGGAGACATTATGAATCAATTCTCTCCTCTTCCTCTCCACGCCTCCTCTTCTTTCTTCCTCCTTCTCCACGGCAGCAAGGGGTCTTCATCCTGCTCTTCTTCCACGGTAGCAAGGCAAGAAAGATCCACGTGCAAGGTTCCTCCATCCTCTTCCTCCATCACGAGCAAGGTTGAAGAAGAAAGGTTCTTCATCAGGAGGTAAGTTGCAGATTCTTATTCCAACTTATGATAGTGATGAGAGGTCTTTGCAAGGAGCTAGCACTCCGGTAAGACCCATTCTTAGATGATTAGATCCTCGTGTGGATACCTGTAGAGGCCGGACAATTGTGCAGCTCAAACAGAAACCTAGAATAGATCATCAGGCTGCGGTGTTCTACACTTGCAGAATTTTTGAAGATGAGATCTTCAAATCTAATAACTTCCGATTTTGTTTCAGTTTTATAAATCTTAATCAACCCTCCTCAGATCCTAATCTCTCATTCCTAATGAGTTCAAAGATCTTCTGGATTTGAATCCAGAAAAATTTTTGAATTCTACGATTCGAGGCACGTTCATACGATGAACGACGTCCCGTTCGAATTTCGCTGCGAACGTCGCATCGAACGGGGCATAACTCAGCACTATGCACATGAGGCAAACATAAATCATGGCTCGAGGTAAAATCTCAAGAGCATATGAATAGTGATTAATAACAAGATATACCTGAACTCAACATATAGAATATGGAGTAAGTCATCACATTATCACTATAATCATAGTCAACTCATCTGGAACATATATAGAATAATCAAATAAACATGTATGAAACTCATGAATATGCTCAACAGGTCATAATGCTGAAATATACAAATCGGAGTGTCAATATGCTGAATCATCAACAAGACAGCTATCGGGAGGTGGGTCTTATGCCCCAGACGAACCACACTAACTCCCTACTGTCACATGCATATGCAGAATATGACACCACACTAATAATACAAATGCTGGCCAGTATCCAGAACAGAAATCCATAGAAAACCGTGAGACTCATCTCACATCTAAATACTGAATGGCACCTCGTGGAACTACAACCACCGCGGAAAGCCTACTGCACTTCGCGGGGACTTAGTATGCCCGACGGAAAGCAAATGCATGTTGTAGGACCGGCCGATCCTACGCCTAGGGCGTATCCCCCCTAGAAAGGGATTGGGCGGCGTCCACCCAAGGGACAACTATGTGCATATAGGCCGATGTCTAACCCCATCGACTATAAGTGTTCTGTAAATACTGCCAAGCCATACATAACTAACATGATACACACTCCCAATACTCTACTATAAAGGTGTAGCAATCAAGACTACCACTCACTCGACCACGACCCAATCATAAGCTAGACATCAGGGTTGGGAGTGAGGAGTCAAGGGAATGCAAATGTAACTGAATATACCATGAATCATTGGGATGAGAGGGCTCTACAAGTATTTGAAATAGAGGAAATGAAATCCATGAACAAAAGAAGTCATTTCACAACTTGAACCTAATTTAACCACTCTTTTCTCCCTTGTAATTCCTCTCAATCTTTCCTTAAATGCATGTAAAGGATAATCAAGCATAGAGAAACAAGAATATAGAAGAATCTACTACAAATATCAATCAACATGCTCAAGTGGGATCACTCCACACTTGGCAAACATTCATGAAAATGAACTAAGAAATGCTCATGCAAAGTACATAACTCCCACTCACATATCAATCCGGCACGGTCCCGATACACCTCCAAAACTTTACAATAGGCAGTAGGGGACTTCTTCTTCTTGTTCCCTAACTCCTTGCCCAACTGAAACATGCATTAATCATACACTTAGTCTTGTATCATGGGCCCATTATCTATGTATCAATCATAAGCATAGAAAGCTTTAGTTGACTCAACTCTCCCCTCACTAAATTCTTTTCTTTTTTTTCCATTAATTAACCCACCATTTATGTGTATAGGGACTCCCTTGCATGAGTACAAGGTCCCCCTTAGCCTAATCTAGGCTTAATACCCTATTATGGCATGAAATTTCTCAATTTTCCACCTGGATGAACAGTAACTCGGACCAATAGCTGGTTACTTCATCACGGATTTGATCTACTTGATGGGTCACAGAAATACTCTATCAAGTGCAGGAGAATCGCACAAGTAGTAAATTCTCGAAAGTCCGAGGTCGAATCCTCAGGGAACGAAATATATATGAGATTATTTAATATAATTTTAGATTAATTAATTAAATAAATTTATGGATAAAGATGATGTTTTGCAAATAGAAAACAAATCAGTAAACAGAGAATCGAAATTTGGATAGATTAAGATGGTGTAGGGATCTGAAATCCCCTTCGATGATATTATTTTCAACAATTAAATTCTGTGATTCTTGATTAAGGATCAATCGGATAGAATAGTTCTAATCATGGAGTATATAATTTGAAAACATGAATTCAAGATCTAAGTATTTATCGTGCCGATTACGTCTACGACAAATCAAACATCGAAACAATCCATGAATCAAGAAATATAAACCATAAAAGATCTATCTCATAGATAAACATGCAAGAATCAAAAGCATATTGATAGATGTAAATCAAAGAGATCAATCGTTAGAATTTACTTGAAAGAAAATAAGACATCAAAGGTTCCTCCATCACCTTTCACCTAAGAAATCAGCCCTCCATTAAAAACATTAACTTCTTTTCTCTCTTTTTTTTTTCTTTTTCTTTTCGGAAATAGGGCATCCCCTGTTTCCCTTTTTCTTCCCTCCTCTGTTTTTCTTCTGTGTTTTCGAATGGGAGCCATTCGCCCAACTTTCCAGCCGAGAGGTAATATCCTTTGGCCTTTGATCCCCCCCTCGCACGCGGTGGAGACCCGTCAGCTGAGATGGATCCCTAGGCGAAGATGATGGACACGGACGGCTGGATGAGGCTGTGGATGCGGGAGAATCAGATGCGGAAACCTGATATCTGGGACTCGGATGATTGCAAATCCGGGAGGCTGCTGGGATGTGCTATGATCGTAGATGCTAGGGATTGGTTATGATGCGTGGGAGCTGAGCCGTGGATGGCTGGGAAGCTCTGGGATGCGGGCGCGGAAGCCTGAACGCGGAAGGATGCGGATGAGGTGCTTCATGGGATGCTGAACGGCTGGGCTTGATCGTTGGAGCTGGGACGCGTGGATGGCATCTGGATCTTTGCTGGGGACTAAGACGCGGATGAAATCTGGATGAAGCTGTGGGTGCTAATAAATCGAACACGGAGGAGCTGGTAGAAGGGCCTTGGATGGCTGAGATGGAACTAAAATGCAGACGGGAGTTGATCGCGGATGCTGAAGTCGCGGGATGCCGGGACCACGCGTGATCCTGATGTGGCTGGAATGTGGACGGCTGGAGGAGACATTATTGATTCTAGGGACATAATTTTGTACTTGACTGTTTATTATTGAATAAATAAAAGGCATCTTTTCATTCATATTATTTATGTGTCTATGAATCGTCCAAGGAATTAATAAGATGATGATACATATTCTCAAGAGTTGAGAATTTGAGCCATGTATCATTGGTGATTAATTTCTAAATGCTCCTGATCAATGGATCATCACGAGGACGGTGATCGATCCGATCAGTACACAGATCACTTTCCTTCTGGATGGATGAGACTTGAGTCCACAGTGTAGGGACACTGAAGTGATAGTGCAGGTGCTTGTTAGAGAACAAGGGTACTGAGCGTGACCAAGACAAGAAGTCACTTGGATGTCTATCCACTCGTCAGTGACTTGCTTGATGTTGCAGTAGTGTGACTGGTCCTTTGACCTGCAGTGCTTCGGCTACTCACAGTGAGGTTATTGTAGTTTGACTGCACACATACATGGTCTCTAGCCATATGGGTCCATGCAGTGTAGATTGGCTGCAGTAAGTTCACTGTAGGAGTAGGGTATGCACCTATAAGGAATCTATCGACCTTGATAGAAGAGGAGTGATCCTATGTGATTTGTTAGACTGAGTTCTAAGACCTTGGCCAGGGCAGTAATACAAAGTGGAGAAAGAGTTTTCCACTATCGAACTCGAGTCGAATAAATCTTGACATATGACAGACGATGGGGTTTGACGAGTTGTCCATGACCTCCGTCCTGTAGGGATCCACGATAGTAGGACTGTATCACACGTTAACTGCACCTAGAGGTTCATCATTCCATTCTGCTGGGTAGCCACTACATGCTGCTAGGTGTCACTGGTGGATGGTGGGACTCATAGGGATTATCTTGATGATCGATAAACCCTAATGAGTTGAGTTGGAATCGTTCCAACCCATTGAAAGGAGTTTTCAATGATATAGTGATAGAGATCACAATATATCTCACTACCAGTCAGAATAGAACCTATGGGGTCACACACACTAGAAGTATTGACCGATCCGATGGTTGAAATCGTGATTAGGAATCACATGTAATCAATTTGATTGATAAGAAGTTGAAGAAAGGAACAAAGGGAATTAATTAATTGGACTTGAAACAAGAGTCCTACTTCGGGTAGGATTCCTAGAGTCCTAATTGGATTAGGACTGGGAATCCTAGTTGGAGTAGGACTGGAATTCCTACTTGGAATAGGATTCCTACAATCCTAATGAGATTAGGAATTTTGAATTAAAATTGGATTCCTACTTGGAGTAGGATTCCTAGAAATCCTAATTGGATTAGGACTTCGGATTCAAATAGAGTCCTAATTGGATTAGGACTAAAATTAAACAAATCCTAATTGGATTAGGATTCCTTAAGTCTAAATTAATTATTAATCTAATGAATCAACATGACTCCTAATTGGATTAGGATTGAAGAGTTCAATTGAGTCATGGTTCATTCAAGTCCTAATTGGATTAGGACTAGCATAGATTGAACCCAAATTTGGCCAATCCTAATTAGATTAGGATTAAACCATGAAAGAGGGACCTAATCCTCTTTGGAAGAGGATTAGGCTAACCAAGTAAGAGGGGCATCAGCCCCTCTCCACTTGATTAGGTGCGACATGAAGAGAGAGGGGGCCGGCGCCCCCTCTTGGAAAGTTGTCAAGGGCTCCTAACTTGTAGGAGCCCTTCATCCTTATTAAAGGAGGACTAGGGCCGGCGCCCTAGTTGAATCCTTTTCCTCCTCTTCAAGCCGTGGAAGCCCCCTCTCCTCCTCTTGGTTCAGCCGCAAGCAAAGGGAGAAGAAAAGCCAAGAGTTGGCGGCTTCCTTTCCCTTCCCTTCCTTCATCCAACGCAAGGAACAGCAGAAGGCTGCGTAGGGGCTCATCTTCTTCCTCTTCTTCATCCTTCTTCTTCCTCCTTCCAAGCACAATCAAGAGTTGATTGAGAGGGAGGACATCAGCCATCAAAAGTTATCTCTGCAAGGGAGCTAGCACCCCGGTGAGATAGAAAGCTTGGATCGGATCCTGCTTCGTGTGGATACCCGTAGAGGCCGGGCACTTGAACGGCTTCAAGCGAACCTTCATCCTAAACCACGAACTTCAGTTTGCGGTGATCATCTACCCGCACAAGGTGAAGATCTGATCTTCCTAATAGTTTTAAAAGTTTTAATTCTTACCCAACTACGAAAGGTCTCGAAACAACGTTCATACGATGAACGTCGATCCCGCACATGCCCCTTTCCGCTGCCATCTGATTTTTGTTTTGAAATATCAGCGGCATGGGTGGGTTCCCAACAGTGGTATCAGAGCCTAGGCTTCGTAGATTAAGATAAGAATTAAATATCTAAAGGCATATTAGATCTGAAAATTGAATGATCATGCATGCTGAAAAATTCTGCATGCAGATTTTTCAGGGGTGCTGATTTTTTACATGCTGATTTTTATGTGATAAAAAGATGATTCTAATTGCATTGTTAATGGGATTACAAAGTTTAGAATCATGATTAGCATGATCAGCGACCTATGTCATGATATAATCAGTTAGTTTTCAGATCTGAAAATTATAATTGTTGCATACGGTGATGATCATAGGATTCAACCCCTTTTGGTATCAAATATAATGACCTGCGATATGATCTGCGATGTCATGTAATTTTTCAGATGCTTGCATGCATCTTATTTGATGTTTTGAGAGGCCTGCGTGCCTCCTAAAAGGAGATGTAATTTATTTTTATTTTTATTTTACATCTGGTTGTATTTCTGTGATGTGATGTACATCAACGATCAAGTTGAAGCAAAGGCATGAGATGAAAGGTGATCTAAGCGGTTGATGGCGATGGGATCAAGAGTTGATCAAGGATCGAATCAAGGAGGCTTGGAACCAATTCAAGAGTTGAAGACCACTTGATCGATTGATGTGCATGTGCTTGTAATACGACCTAATTAGAATCCATGATCATCACCTAGTTAAAGTTTAGCTTTAATTTGATGCTGCGATTATAACTGCCTGTGATGTGCCGTTTGCATGTGATGTAAATGCGAGTCGGGTAGATAGGTTTACATGTGATGTAGCAAACCCAATTGAGACCTAAATCAAAAACTCCTCAATCAAGTCGAGAGTGAACCGACATGAGCAAGTCATATTAGATTAATTGATCTAATTGGTGTCTAGGAAAGCATGAAAGGTGGTTACTTAATTAGGACCTTACTCTCTGAGTAAGGGGAGCCTCCCACCTGCTTACCTGACCAATTGTTCGATTACCTCTTATGAAGGGCTCAAGTTGCAAACACTAAGACCTGATTAACCAATATTAAGTCAATAGGTCTTCCACTGTAGTAGAGCTGCTAAGGCCTTTCTGATATTGATTTGTCTCGGCTGGACACAGTGGTCAAGTTGCATCGGGGGGCTGGACCTCTCTATAGACATGAGATGTTGTAGGGTAAAGGTGGGGTTGGGCACCAATAACTGTTAGGTGAGGACCCAATGACGACTTTATTCCTACGGTTATACGGTGGGTCTGACTTAACTAAGAAATGGGACCAATAACTGTTAGGTGAGGTCTTCATGGCTTAGAGACCAAGTTACACTGCAACATGCTTGAGAAGCATTGTACAAGAGTTGTACACTCATCCATCTATGTGTCACCAATAACTGTTAGGTGAGGTGGCATGTAAATCGGTGGGACCGCAGTACCCACTAGAAACCCTAGTCGTGTGGGATTTCCGTTTTCCTACCAGGGGAGTGTGAGGGATTCGAGAAAATAGTGGGAGTTACATTTGTTCTAAAAGACCTTAGAACAGATTAGGATCAAGTACAAAAGTCTAACTAGAATCTTTACTCTCTGCAGACACAATGTCAGTTTCAAACCCTTTAACCCGTATTCTTGAGACCAACCGACTGACCGGAACCAATTACAAAGACTGGCTTAGAAATCTCAAAATAGTTTTGGACTGTGAGAAAATAGGCTACATACTCGATTCAGATATCTCCACACTACCAACACGTCCTACTGATGTTCAGCGTGAGATGCATAAAAAGTAGTTGGATGATGACATTAGAGTAAAATGCTATATGATGGCATCCATGTCTAATGAACTCAATGCCAGCATGAAAATATAAAGACTGCTAGGGACATACTGGCACACCTGCAAGAGTTGTATGGTGAGCAGAGTCGCACAGCTCGTTTTGAAGTGTCCAAGAGGCTCTTCAAAGCGAAGATGCGCGAGGGGCAGTCTGTCCATGATCACGGTCTGACCATGATCAAGGACCTAGAGGAGCTTGAGAAGCTCGGTATGGACATGCACAAGGAATTACAAGTGGATTTGATCCTACAGTCACTTCCTGATTCATTTGGTCAGTTTATAGTAAACTACCACATGAATAAGATTGAATGCACTAAGACTGAACTAATCAACATGTTGGTAACTGCTGAGGGAGCCTTGAAAGGTTCAAGGGGCAATGTCCTTGCTGCTGAGTTGACTTCTGGTTCCAAGAGAAAGTCTACTTGGAAGAAAAAGAAGCCTACTAAGAAGCAGAAGAAAGACAAGAAGCCAAAGAAGGAAGTTCAAAAGAAAAGTGCTAACGACAAAGGAAAATGTTTCCACTGCAATGTCGAAGGCCACTGGAAGAGAAACTGTCCTTCATACCTCGAGAGCCTAAAGAACAAGAAAGGTGACACACCTTCAGAAGGTATAGACTTGCTCATAATTGAAACTAATCTAACGGTTTCTTCTACTTCTAGTTGGGTTATAGATTCTGGTTCTAGTGCTCATTTGTGCACTACCATGCAGGGTCTAAAGGAAAGTAGAAGGCTGGCGGAAGGTGCGGTAACCCTTAGGGTTGGCAACGGGGCAAAAGTTGCTGCTGTGGCTGTGGGCACCTACCATCTGCGACTACCGTCTGGATTTAGTTTAATACTTAGAGACTGCTATTATGTACCTGTTGCTAGCAGAAATTTGATTTCTGTTTCATGTCTAGCACAGGAAGGTCATGTTTTTACATTTGACAAAGACTGCTGTTCTATTTATTTGAGAAATAAAATAGTCGCACGTGGTTTTATGATTGACAGTCTCTATCATTTACATATGGATGTATCTGTGAATGTTACCGAGCAAGAAGTGAGTGCCAAAGGATCTAAAAGATCCAGAGATGAGATAAACCAAAGATATTTGTGGCACCTCAGACTTGGCCATATTGGAGAGGATAGGATGAACAAAATGGATAAAGATGGGCTTTTCGGCTCATTGACTTTCGAGTCATATCCAGTTTGCGAGTCCTGTCTTCAAGGAAAAATGGCTAGACTGCCCTTTGTAGGACATGGGGAGAGGACCACTGAAATACTTACCCTAGTACATACAGATGTATGTGGCCCATTCGATGTGCTTGCCAGGGGACGTTATTCTTACTTCATTACCTTTACCGATGATTATTCACGGTATGGGTATGTGTATCTTATGAGACACAAGTCTGAATCTTTTGAAAAGTTCAAAGAGTTCAAGAATGAAGTAGAAAAACAAACTGGAAAACCTCTTAAGGCTCTTCGATCAGATCGAGGAGGAGAATACCTTAGTAGAGAATTCCGGGACTATCTCAAAGAAAACGGCATAGTCTCACAATGGACACCTCCGGGTACACCTCAACTCAACGGAGTGTCAGAGAGGAGGAATCGGACCCTGTTGGACATGGTCAGGTCCATGATGAGCTTCACTGATTTACTTATGTTTCTTTGGGGAGATGCCTTACTCACAGCGATTTATTTATTGAATAGAGTTCCCTCTAAATCCGTTCCTACCACACCGTATGAGATATGGCATGGTAAGAAACCAAGTCTGGGTCATCTCAAGATTTGGGGATGTCCGGCCCACGTCAAGCGACTACAGGCGGACAAGTTAGAGGCTAGGACCATAAGTGCTCGTTTTATAGGATATCCTAAAGAGTCATTAGGATACAATTTCTACATCTCAGAGGATCACAATGTGTTTGTGAGCCGTCATGCCATCTTCTTGGAAAATCAGTTTATCCTTGATAGAGGCAGTGGGAGGAAAATTGAGCTTGAAGAGAAAGTCTCTGAAAAGCAACGAGTCATGGATCCTATTGAACCCATTCATACAGAGCCAGTACACGATGTCCCTCGACCACCTCGTAGATCTAGTAGGGTCTCCCATCCTCCCGATAGATACTTAGGTATACTAGAAGAGGATACCGAGGAAATGTTCCTAGTGGGAGATAGGGATCACATACAGGATCCCAAAACCTACAACGAGGCGATATCTGATATCGATTCCGAGAAATGGCTGGAAGCTATGAAGTCGGAGATAGACTCCATGCATTCCAACCAAGTCTGGACCTTAGTAGACCCACCAGAAGGTATTGTACCTATTGGATGCAAATGGATCTACAAAAGGAAGATAGGTTCGGATGGAGAGGTAGAGACCTATAAGGCAAGGCTTGTGGCGAAAGGGTATAGTCAGCGCGAAGGCATTGACTATCAGGAGACCTTTTCACCTGTAGCCATGCTAAAATCCATCCGAACATTGCTTGCCATTGCAGCATTTCATGATTATGAAATCTGGCAGATGGATGTGAAAACTGCTTTCCTGAATGGATATCTTGATGAAGATATCTATATGGAACAGCCTTTGGGTTTCACTTCCAGTGATGGAGATCACAAGGTCTGCAAGCTGCAAAGGTCCATCTATGGACTAAAGCAAGCATCTCGGAGTTGGAACACTCGTTTCGATGACGCAATCAAAACATTTGATTTCATCAAAAACAAAGAGGAACCGTGTGTTTTCAAAAAGGTTAGTGGGAGTGCTGTCGTTTTTCTCGTACTGTACGTAGATGACATTCTCCTGATTGGGAATAATATTCCCATGCTAACCTCGGTCAAGGTCTGGTTGTCAAAAAGAATTCTCCATGAAAGACCTTGGGGAAGCATCCTATATTTTGGGAATAAAGGTCTATAGAGATAGATCTAAAAGGATGCTTGACCTTTCACAGAAGATGTACATAGAGGAGGTGCTGAAGAGGTTCAGCATGGAAAACTCCAAGAGGGGTCTCTTACCCCTAAGACATGGAATTCATCTCTCCAAGAAGATGTGCCCCAACACATCTGAAGAGATTCAACACATGAGCAAGATTCCCTATGCATCGGCAATAGGAAGCCTCATGTATGCCATGCTGTGTGCACAACCTGATATAGCTCTTGCTGTGAGTGTCACAAGCAGATATCAGTCGGATCCAGGCAAGAAGCACTGGATAGCTGTGAAGAACAGTCTTAAGTACTTGAGAAGAACTAAGGACATGCTCTTGGTCTTTGGGAGAAGATCAGAGTTGAAGGTAGAAGGATGCACACATATTGATGATACAAAGTCTACATCAGAATATGTGCAATTGTGGTTCAGTAAATTGGAAGAGTTCCAAACAACCGATCATTATAGATTCTACCTTAGAAGCTGAATGTTAAGCCGTATCTAAGGGTGCAGTGGAAACCTTCTGATTAAAAGTTAATTGCAGAGTTAGGTGTAATGTCATTAGATGCCATAACACTTTACTGCGATAACATTGGCACCATAGCACCAGCTATGGAGCCATGGTCTCATCAGAAGTCCAAGCACATAGAGCGGCGCTTCCATTTCATACGCGACTATGATGTAGAGGTGCAGAGAGTAGACTCCGCGGATAACGTGGCAGACCCGTTCACTAAGCAGCTGAGTCAGCAAAAGACTGAAGCCCACCTTGAGAAGATGGGCCTAAGATATATGACCAATTGGCTTTAGTGCAAGTGGGAGATTGTTAGATTTATGCCCTAGAAGCCAATTTGGCTGACACATTGTTGATTCTAGGGACATAATTTTGTACTTGACTGTTTATTATTGAATAAATAAAAGGCATCTTTTCATTCATATTATTTATGTGTCTATGAATCGTCCAAGGAATTAATAAGATGATGATACATATTCTCAAGAGTTGAGAATTTGAGCCATGTATCATTGGTGATTAATTTCTAAATGCTCCTGATCAATGGATCATTACGAGGACGGTGATCGATCCGATCAGTGCACAGATCACTTTCCTTCTGGATGGATGAGACTTGAGTCCACAGTGTAGGGACACTGAAGTGATAGTGCAGGTGCTTGTTAGAGAACAAGGGTACTGAGCGTGACCAAGACAAGAAGTCACTTGGATGTCTATCCACTCGTCAGTGACTTGCTTGATGTTGCAGTAGTGTGACTGGTCCTTTGACCTGCGGTGCTTCGGCTACTCACAGTGAGGTTATTGTAGTTTGACTGCACACATACATGGTCTCTAGCCATATGCGTCCATGCAGTGTAGATTGGCTGCAGTAAGTTCACTGTAGGAGTAGGGTATGCACCTATAAGGAATCTATCGACCTTGATAGAAGAGGAGTGATCCTATGTGATTTGTTAGACTGAGTTCTAAGACTTTGGCCAGGGCAGTAATACAAAGTGGAGAAAGAGTTTTCCACTATCGAACTCGAGTCGAATAAATCTTGACATATGACAGACGATGGGGTTTGACGAGTTGTCCATGACCTCCGTCCTGTAGGGATCCACGATAGTAGGACTGTATCACACGTTAACTGCACCTAGAGGTTCATCATTCCATTCTGCTGGGTAGCCACTACATGCTGCTAGGTGTCACTGGTGGATGGTGGGACTCATAGGGATTATCTTGATGATCGATAAACCCTAATGAGTTGAGTTGGAATCGTTCCAACCCATTGAAAGAAGTTTTCAATGATATAGTGATAGAGATCACAATATATCTCACTACCAGTCAGAATAGAACCTATGGGGTCACACACACTAGAAGTATTGACCGATCCGATGGTTGAAATCGTGATTAGGAATCACATGTAATCAATTTGATTGATAAGAAGTTGAAGAAAGGAACAAAGGGAATTAATTAATTGGACTTGAAACAAGAGTCCTACTTCGGGTAGGATTCCTAGAGTCCTAATTGGATTAGGACTGGGAATCCTAGTTGGAGTAGGACTGGGATTCCTACTTGGAATAGGATTCCTACAATCCTAATGAGATTAGGAATTTTGAATTAAAATTGGATTCCTACTTGGAGTAGGATTCCTAGAAATCCTAATTGGATTAGGACTTCGGATTCAAATAGAGTCCTAATTGGATTAGGACTAAAATTAAACAAATCCTAATTGGATTAGGATTCCTTAAGTCTAAATTAATTATTAATCTAATGAATCAACATGACTCCTAATTGGATTAGGATTGAAGAGTTCAATTGAGTCATGGTTCATTCAAGTCCTAATTGGATTAGGACTAGCATAGATTGAACCCAAATTTGGCCAATCCTAATTAGATTAGGATTAAACCATGAAAGAGGGACCTAATCCTCTTTGGAAGAGGATTAGGCTAACCAAGTAAGAGGGGCATCAGCCCCTCTCCACTTGATTAGGTGCGACATGAAGAGAGAGGGGGCCGGCGCCCCCTCTTGGAAAGTTGTCAAGGGCTCCTAACTTGTAGGAGCCCTTCATCCTTATTAAAGGAGGACTAGGGCCGGCGCCCTAGTTGAATCCTTTTCCTCCTCTTCAAGCCGTGGAAGCCCCCTCTCCTCCTCTTGGTTCAGCCGCAAGCAAAGGGAGAAGAAAAGCCAAGAGTTGGCGGCTTCCTTTCCCTTCCCTTCCTTCATCCAACGCAAGGAACAGCAGAAGGCTGCGTAGGGGCTCATCTTCTTCCTCTTCTTCATCCTTCTTCTTCCTCCTTCCAAGCACAATCAAGAGTTGATTGAGAGGGAGGACATCAGCCATCAAAAGTTATCTCTGCAAGGGAGCTAGCACCCCGGTGAGATAGAAAGCTTGGATCGGATCCTGCTTCGTGTGGATACCCGTAGAGGCCGGGCACTTGAACGGCTTCAAGCGAACCTTCATCCTAAACCACGAACTTCAGTTTGCGGTGATCATCTACCCGCACAAGGTGAAGATCTGATCTTCCTAATAGTTTTAAAAGTTTTAATTCTTACCCAACTACGAAAGGTCTCGAAACAACGTTCATACGATGAACGTCGATCCCGCACATGCCCCTTTCCGCTGCCATCTGATTTTTGTTTTGAAATATCAGCGGCATGGGTGGGTTCCCAACAATCGCGGATGCTGAAATCGCGGGATGCCGGGACCACGCGTGATCCTGATGTGGCTGGAATGTGGACGGCTGGAGGAGACTGGAGTTTGCACTCGGAGGGCTGAGGGAAGCTGAGACGCGCTGAGAGGCTGCACGCGGATGGATCCAGGCGGAAAAGGGGAGGTCGTGGACGCTGTGAACTCGGACGGGATCTGTGACACGGAGGGTGAATCACGGATGCCTGCGGGATTCCTTCAAATGGACGCACGAAATGGGGAGGACATGCTGCTGCTGGATGTGGCTGCACTAGTCGACTAATGCTCCTTCTAGTGTGCAACTGGGACTGACCCCATGTGGTTGGCGGGTCACCTACGATGATGATGCATCTTTTTGGACCCAATGTGCATCTTAGCTTTGATTTACGATCACCTGCACCTCAAAAAAATATAATGTTAATGCAACACTTTTATCATTCTTTGTTAGCAATAATACTAATTTAAGTGATGTGTAGATTGCACTTTTGTACTCTCATCACACCCCCCAACTAGCTTATTGCTAGTCTCTAGAAATTAACGAGCAAACGATAAAATAAGAGTGCAAAAGGTGTGGTTTAACCTTTGACTTTTTATTGAAGCTAAAGACAAAAAACTGAGATACGTATCCATTTTCGTAGGGAATCACGATTACACTTAGCACGTGCAACAAGCCGTTAAACCCCTAGGTTACCCTAGTGGACGAGTATTGTCTCGTGAGTATTTTTAGGGATGTTACCCACAAACATCATGAATTATATGATATGAGATTCTAATAAAAATATGAAATAAATCTTAAGCTAATACACATGTAATTAATTAATATGTATTTTTAAGCATGGCAACTATCAAGGCAAGGAAATATAAAAGTGTAGTGTGCATCAAATCGCATGACTTTCTCAGAGTACTATAATTTGTTAGAACCTGATCCATCAAATTTTCAGAATATCACATGTTGTCTAAATTTGTCAAGAATGGTTCGCATGTAAAGAAAGAGCTATCAATCCCAACTAAACAACCCGGGTACACAGAGGTCCAACACAATGGAGTCAAACCAATCATTACTACATGTCACTAGGTTCAGTCCGACCAACACTATTCATGCTTATTTTTATTTTTAAACACATATAACGATTACAATAGTCCAACCCCATTAGGCTCTAGTAAGGTCCATATAGTGAGCTTTTAGCCAATGACCCCTGATCCAGTTGGCTCAAGACATTAGGTGAAACATCCCTCGGACTTAATTACTCGAACCAGACTATGCCACGAGGCTAGACTTGTCATCATAAGGATTTTTTTTTATCATGCAAGAAAAAAAAGGTAGACTGAACCATATAGATATTTTTATTATATATGTGACTGTATCATGACTATAGGTCAACCAAGATCGGATCATAAGGCACCTAAGTAATCTAACTGGATATTCAACCTCTATCTTTATGTGAAAACCAAATCATGAACCTTATGGTACGAACAAGGATACTCGTACTTCTTTACGGATAAGGCTAACAAAAATGCAGTTAACAAATATGAACTCCTGAGGCCTTCCTATTGTCATTAAGTACACGTGTGGGGATCTAATAATAGGTCTCTGATCAGTCATAGTATGCATGTGTTCCTTGTCTTAATAGTTGTACAAACTCAATATGAAAATACATGTGCATTTGCTCAAAAAAGAAAGTAATAGAATAAATCAAATGCAAAAACAAGTTTTTTTTTTTTGCAAAATATTTTTCTCCCCCCAACTTAAACATTGCATTGTCCTCAATGTAAAAGATACAAAAAATGATATATGAAAGACAATAGAGAAAATAATATTGGAGAGAACAGTAATACCTTGAGCTGTTGATATTCAGAAAAGAAGACCTACCAAATAAGAAGAAAAATAAAAGAAAAAAATAATTCTAACTAATATACACATACCTTTGTCGTTAAGCTCATTCATAAGAAGGCTCTCCCAAGAAAAAGGAGTCCTCTTCATCTGCAAAATTCTCAAGAAAAGGTTTCAATCTGTATCCATTTATCTTAAAAATTTTGCCATCCTGTGGATTCTCAATTTCAACTGCCCCGTGTGGAAAAACAGTTTTTACAATGAAAGGATCTGTCCATCTTGATCGTAACTTTCCAGAAAACAGATGTAAGCGAGAGTCATAATAAAGAACTTTTTGTGCAGGTTCAAAAGATTTTCTTATAATTGATTTATCATGCCTAATTTTCATTCGTTCTTTACAGAGTCTAGCATTGTCATACGCATCCCGACGAATTTCATTCAACTCACTTAATTGTAATTTTCTAGTTAAACCAACATCTTGCAATTCAAAGTTTAATTTTCTAATGGCCCAATACGATTTATGCTCTATTTCAACAGGTAGATGACATGCTTTTCCAATAGACTAGCCGATATGGAGACATACCAAGAATAGTTTTATAAGCAGTACGGTAAGCCCACAATGCGTTAGAAAGTTTTAAAGACCAGTCTTTGCGTGATGGATTCACCGTTTTCTCTAAAATTCGTTTAATCTTCCGATTGGCTAACTCTACTTGGCCACTAGTCTACGGGTGATAAGAAGTTGCAATTCTATGGACGATACCGTACTTTCGTAATAGGATCTCAAAAGGCTTATTACAGAAATGTTTTTCCCCATCAGTAATTATAACCTTGGGCATCCCAAACCTAGAAAATATGTTTTCTTTAAGAAATTTTAAAACTGGTTTGTGGTCATTTGTTCAACAAGACACAGCTTCTACCCATTTGGACACATACTCAACACCAACTAAAATGTACTCATATCCAAAAGATGGTGGAAACGGACCCATGAATCAATGCCCCACATGTCAAAAATTTCAATAGCAGTAATGGCTTGCTGATTCCGGGTGCTCTGTTGTCTCTGTGCATTCTGCTGTGCTTGAACCGCATTAATTTGATCCGGAGTGATGGTAACCTCTTGAGATCGAAGAAAATGAAACGCACGTGGTGGTCATTATAGCGGTTCCAAGCATCAAAAGCATAATATAAAAGCTTAAGTAACCTTTTTGATAGAAAGTAATAGTGATAAATCTACACATCAAAAAGAAGAATTTGTGATATCTTATTTGCTCAAAATATGCATTGATGACATCATTTTTGGTTCTACTAATGAAGAGTTATATGAAGATTTTACTTAGCTCATGTAAGGTGAGTTTGAAATACGTATGATGAATGAATTAACATCTTCTCTCAAACTCCAAATTAAGACAAACAAGAAAGGGGATCTTCATTGACCAAAGTTAGTCCACAAGAAAACTCTTATAGAAGATTGGCATGAAGAAGGTATGTCTATAACCCCATCTTGTAGAATTTGAAAAGGATGAGCAAAGTAGATCTATTGTTTTAAAGCTGTAGTGAAGCATGATAGAATAATTATTTTATCATACAGCTAGTAGACCAGATTGTATGCTCATTATGTGACCTTGTGCAAGACTTCAATCTAACTTTAATGAATTATATTTTATTGATAACAAATAAATCAGAATCAGAATCTTGATAGAAACAACTGTTAAGATAAAGTTGATTAAAACTTAGCTAACATGTCTTATTGATAATTATCTTAAGCAAATAGAATCTAAGCTAAATTGATTCTGAAAATAAAAAATTGATTTGACCTTGATAAATCTTTCCATTGCCTCACATGCTTGTCCTTGAACCAGCTTGGTTAATGAAACTATCTCTTTAGTTCAAGTGATATGTGCTTGCTTATATTTAGGCAATCTCTTGAGTAAAGTGACTCAACATGCAACTATTATCATATCTTATATTGAGTCATCTAGTTAAAAAATATGTTGGATGAATGAAGAAACTAATGACTTTCTTTCAAGAAAGAAAAGGAGTTTGTTAATAATGCAGGATCCTTGAGCAAGAAAATGAGAGATCTCAACTTGAAGGATATCTCCATGTAAGATACAATAAACATTCACATGCAAACAAGAGAGAGGACCTTCTTCAGCCAAAAGTTCATACATAAGAAATCTAGTAGGTATTTGACTGAAGAATGCAGAATGAATTGGTAATTCTAGATACTTCTCTCAAAAATTAATTGAGCAAAGTCAATAAATTATGGCATGATTAAGGTCTTTAATTATTAATTTTTGATATCATATATATATTGATTGACTTATGCTTTTAGAAATTGTTTCATGGTTTGCCCAAACTATAATATATCTTTGCATATGTCATAACCATGAAATACACAAGTTTATGCTTAAAATTTTGATTTAAAATAACTTGTAAGAAATTATGAATCATTGAGCACAATGAAAATGTTGTTTGCATAATATACATCTATATGATACATAAGATTATTTCTTTATTCTGCTCTTTCATGTAGATTACTTGAGAATAACAAAAAGAGAGAGAGATAAAGAAAAGAAAATGGATATTATTCAAGAGATAAAAAATCTAAGCAAAGGCAAGTACTCCAATCTTAAGGAAAAGCAAAACAAGCATAATATATTCGACACATTTGAAAGGGATAAAATCCGTAATTAATTACACTTAAACAGGGAGAGTTTGAAGTAAATATTTTAACATTTCTATATTGCTCATCATAGGGATGGTGCCAATGGGGAGGCTAGTGGTAGTACCCGGCACTATTTGACCCAACTATTCGGTATAGGGCATATTAGGGACGGCACAAGAGGAAGGCTAGTGGTAGTACCTCGTGCCCCTTCCCAACTCCACCGGATAGGGAGCAAATAGAGTATAGAGCATAAGAAAGTAAAAATGAAAGACAAAGTTAATGAAAGTATATAAGAAGAATCAAGTCATTTGTTTTAAAATCACTTGAAAACACAATTTAAGGATGAAATCAATGCAAGATTATATTTAAATAGGGGGAGTTTATTTGAAAAGAATTGATTTTGATCCTTGACATGCTTGTTCTTATTATTTTGCATGACTTAACACATAATATATTTTGCATGTGGCATGATGTTTTGAATTATGAGTTCTCAATATTTTGTAATGCCCCATGCTTGGATAAGTTGATTGAAATAGGCCTTAACTTGGAATATGTCTTAACATTGCTCACAAATCTTTGCTTCACCCTTGCCTCAAACTAACTTGTGTTCCAATGCTTGAATGTTTAAAATACTACATAAAGTTTTTTTTTTTTTTTTAGTAATATTAAAAAGAAATTTCAGTTTTATCATTCACGATTAACTTTGAAAGTTAAATAGATTTACAAAAAGAAGAAGAGAAGGATATTTCTATTTAGGCAAAATGAATTGATCTTGATCTATCTTTCTACTTGCCTAACTTTGATACATTATGTCCTAATACTTGTTAAAATATCCTTTATTTTGTATCGAAACTCAATATTAAATACAAAGATTCTGAAAGTGCTTTAATGTTATTGAAATATGTATTTTTTTTTTTTCAATCTTAGTGATTTAAGATGAGCTACAATGTAGAAGATACATATCTCAAATTATAATTTTGAGAGCCTTCTTGGAAATTCTTATGAAAATTCAGAATCTGATTTTGTGTAAAAGCTTAAACTTAACTTAAAAATGCTTATATCATTACATCTTTGTAACCTTAGTTATATGCTTCAATGATCGTGTCATTTAGGAGAATAACTCAATATGATTTCTAAATGAAAACTTTAACACAAGAAAAACAGAATTAATTTTGACGCCTTGGTTGATTGTCTCGATACGCATCCGAAACATATCTTTTCTTATCGTTAAAATGTACTAATATTGGTCTAAATGATGTGTCTTTCAATGATCTTAATTGCAAACAAATATTTTTAAACATATGATTTTATTTTGATATTAAATAGATTTATTGTGCTTCATGTATACATTGCTAAAAAAAAAAAAACCTATGATTAAGAAATTGAGTTCTATAAATATATATACTTCAATGATCATGTTTATCTCTCCTACATAATTAAAGACTTCCATCAAATTCGTGAATGATCTTTAGTCTAGAAACATTTCAGCTCACTCAAATGATTCTTAAAAGAAAGAAAATGTAAATGCTTTTGAAAGAATTTGAGCTTCAAATGACTCATTTTTGATTAATAATTCTATACATTTTCTCTAAGATTAGGAGAAAGCATAACTTGTTCTTAAAGGATTAGGAAGAGTGATTACTATAAATTTTGAATAATTCTAGATCACTCTCGATATCAAAAGAAAAGAATGATTAAAGAGGAATGCATCTTTTGAGGGGGAGCTTTAGATATTCAGTATCTTATCCTAAAGATACTTTAATTTGATGCATACCTTGAATTTTATGGATTGATTTTGATGAACCTCCTTATATTGCAAGACATGCTTTAATTACCTTGAGATGAGTTCTATAAAGGTTGTCTTATCTCAAACCTTGAATCTTATGAAAATAAGCTGAAACTTATAGAAAATATATTTTTGAGATTGACAATTTTATTGAACATTATCTTCAAATTCTAAACTCTTAAATGGAATGATCAATTGAGGGGGAGAAAGAAAATTTCAGAAGGAGAGGTCTTATGGAACTTAATCGCATAAATCTATAACTAAAGGAGAGAGGAAGAATACTAAATGAAAAGTGATCCTAATGCTCTCCAATATTTATCATCTGAAATTTAAATCTGAAAATTTTTACGATACACCTTGAGGCTTGTTATTTGGTTAGTATATCCTATGCATCAATCATGAACCAAATTACAATTCAAATAGTTGATCTTAAGAGCCTCTAACTTAATGAAAAAGGGGGAGAATAATGTGTTGAATTTTCTTGAGTATCTCATAGAAAATCTATTTTGGAATTCACTAATGAGTCCTAATTGGCTTGCTCTTTAGAACTTCAATCTTGTGCCAATTCATATCTCTATATATGAATCAAATTGTGCTTATTTTCTAAAAGAATAAAAGAAAGTTTGTAAAAGAGCTTTAAAAGAACCTTCAAAGCTTTGAACTTTATGTATTCTCTAAGATATATCAAAATTGTATGAATCCATATATTGGTATTTGTGCCCCAATGCTCTTATTATCATAAAAGAACTTTGAAGTCATTAAGAGTTAATGATCCAACTTGATGATATGTTTTTCGAGTATATAAGTTTTGATCTTATACTCTGAAAATTAATTAAATTGCTCTCATGTTGATAAAATACTTAATATATTGGGCAAAAGATCTTAAATGAACAAGCTTTCATACTTATTATTGAAGAGATGTTAGATTTCCATTCGTGCTTTCCTTGAATATCATTTGTGGTACTTCTTGAATTAACCTAAGAAAGATTCCACCCACACTTAATTAGAAAACTATCTGTGGTATCAAATTAGAAAACTTCTTGAAATCACATTCGATGTGTTCTGCTCTGAAATTATCTTAATTGGCTCTGATCTATGCTTCTTAATCTGATTCTAACATTATTCCCTTGAGTTATATGATTCATATTCTTGCAATACCTTAACATGCATTAACTAAAAATCAGAGCACCATAAGGAAAAGAAATATTTGAGTACCATTATCTTTGTGCTTAATGTTTCATTATTTTACAACCTTTTTGATGTTGTCAAAAAGGGGGAGAAATATCTAAGTATATGCTCATAATGCTTTATGTTTTGAATTGAATACAAATCAGCTTAAATTGAAATATGTTGATTGTGTTAAGCTGATTAAATCTAAAGCATTATCATGAAGTATGTTTTTAAATATATATGTTTTCTACTTCATGCAACTTAGCTATGCATTAGTTCTAGAACACAACATATTTTATATTGCATATACTCCAAGTTTTGTCATCATCAAAAAGGGGGAGACTGATGACCCAAAGAGTGACTTAAAGATTGATTTTGATGATCACAAAACCTTGAAGTATAAATACTAATGTTTGTGTTGCAAGAAGAAAGATATTTATTTTGCAAGGAACATAACAAGGTGGAAGAATACAAGAAGGCCTCCAAAACTCTCAAGAAAAGGTAGAAGAAAGCTACAATTCATTGGCCCAAGTTTCAAGTTCAAAGAATTCAAGTTGAAGGAGCAAATTCAAAGAAAAATTCAAAAGAATAGTCCTCGAGTCGACTCCTGGAAGTTTAGAGTCGACTCTGGCACTCTAGAATTTCAAGAAACAGTTCTCGAGTCGACTCCGATGCTCTACGAGTCGACTCCGACTGAGAACAAACAAAAAAAACAGAGAGTTGTTTTTCAGCGCTACAGTGATCTCGAGTCGACTCCCAACTTCAGGAGTCGACTCCCAGCTACAGTGCCGGCAGACTACTATTCACAGATCGACTCCTGTTTCAGCCGAGTCGACTCCTACTTCAGCCGAGTCGACTCGAGCACGCTGGAAGGCATAACGGCTAGTTTTTTCTTGATTCCAACGGCTCTATTTTTGTCTCTAACGGCTAGATTTTTGTTTCCACTCCTTCTAAAACTATAAAATCAAGAGGAGAGCTAGGAGAGAAGGTATGGAAGTGGGAGAAAATATTTAGGGAAGAGATTTGAAAGAGATTACAAGGAAAATCTCCCATAAGCACAAAAGGGCCATTCAAAGTAAAATAGAGAGAAGAAGAGCATCCAAGTGAATCCCAAAGCTTCCTCTCCATCCGTGTGCTGCCTCGGAGATCCTCTACTTCGTGCAAAATCAGAAGAGGGGCAAGTGAAGAAGAAGCCGAGTTCCTCCATCTACAAATTAGTTTGAGGGCTTCTTCTCTTTTCTTTACTTATTTACATTTGCTATATTTGCTTATTTGAGAAGCTTGTATTTGATATAAACTCTTGTTCTAGTATCTTGTAACTTGATTCAATCAAGGGATTGAATCAAGGGGTTAAGGTTTGTTGGTAAGCCAAAGGAAAAAACCAACGTTGTAAGGTTGTGGTTGGTGAGCCTTTGGGGAAAACCAACCGGGTTGATTGTGAACCCGGAAAATAATCATTGTAAGGTTGTGGTTGGTGAGCCTTTGGGGAAAACCAACCGGGTTGATTGTGAACCCGGAAAACAATCATTGTAAGGTTGTGGTTGGTGAGCCTTTGGGAAAACCAACTGGGTTGGATTGTGAGCCCGTGAAAACAATCGGTTGGTTCTAGTCGGTGAGCCTGTGAAAACCGACCGAGTTCGTTGTGATCTCGCAAAACAACAAGTTGGGTTGTGAGCTTGTAAAACAACCGACTGTAATCTAAGGAATTATAGTGAAATTCCCAAGAGGTCTTGGGGAGTGGATGTAGGTGCTGGGGTGCACCGAACCACTATACATCTTTGTATTTGTGATGCCTTATCTCTTGTATTTTATGCCTTCCATTCATGCTTGATTGTGTAATATCTCTAGCTTTGTTTTCTATAGAGTTATAAGTGATTTGCTTAGCTTCCACTCCATTCTTACCATACACATAGATTAAAATTGATTATACAACTATAAGTTAGTTTTAGATCAATTGCACCCTAAAGCCATAGTATAATTGCTCTAGCTTAATCTTCCACTGCTTTACTTGTAATTGCCTAGAGCTTAAGTAAATAACATCTCATTATTCCGCTGCATTCTATTCAAAGTAAAAATTAGGAAACATAATTTTTAGAAAACCCAATTCACCCCCCCCTCTTGGGTTGTCACCTTGGGCAACACTTTCACGAGGGGCGAGCCCGGCTGTGACCAGAAGGTCGATCTCGCCCTCTACTGGGACTGAATCCCCAATGAATCCAACTAACGGAGCATTCATCCTCCGTAGTTGCTCTTTTGTCATCCCCATTTTACAATAAGCACTAAAATACAAAACATTCGCCGAGTTTCCATTATCAACCAGGATGCGTTTTACATCAAATTTATTTATGATCATGGAGATGACCACGGCATCATCATGGGGAGTTTCGACTCCCTCTAGATCATCATCTGAGAAGGAGACGGCTTCAGAGGTGCGCGGGCGCTTTGAGGAGGCTTCTTCCCCTGAGGCTTCCCCAGCCAAGGTCCCGCCTCGGATAGTGTTGATGACGCCGGCGATGGGCCTGTTGGCATTTGAACCTTCAGGCTGTGCTGCTCCTTCGGCGGGCTTCTTCCCTTCACGCCGGCCTTGCACAAACCGATCGAGCACCCCTCGGCGGATGAGTGCTTTGAACTCATTTCGGAGCTGGTAACACTCCTCGGTATCATGGCCGTGATCCCGGTGGAAACGGCAATACTTCCGGAGATCACGCCGGATTCTGGTGTCTGGCTTCGGAGGTGGGAGCCGGATGCAATCCCGATTCTCAATCTCCATGAGGATTTCAGCCCGAGGAGCATTGAGGGGAGTGTATTTTTCATACCTCTCCTCGGGTGCACGGGCCCGTAGTGGGAACCTTAGGCGGAGTGGTGACCTCTGCTGTGGCGGTCCCCTCAGTCGGGGTGGACTCTTCGGGCGGGGCGGATTCTTAGCTTGTCGCGGAGACGGGCTTCTGGGCTGGCCGCGCTCCTCGCGGCGTCTCTTCTTGGGGTTCTGCTCGGTCCCGCCCCGCCTAACTTCCACGGCCTCTTCCGCCTTGGCGTACTTCCGCGCCCGAGCGAACATTTCGGTGAGGTCCGAGGGGAAACTCCTCTCGACTGAGAAGAGGAACCTGTAAGACCGGGATCCAGTCTTTAGCGCTGACATGGCGATTGACTGGTCAAGCTCCCGGACCTCCCATGTTGCGGCGGTAAACCGGTCCAAATACTCCCTGAAGGACTCTCTCTCCTTTTGCTTAATGTCTAGGAGGGAGTCGGACGTCCGTCGCTGGGGCTGGCTGGCGGCAAAGTTGCCGGCAAACTGTCTGCCGAGCTGCTCAAAGGAGGAGACATTACTCGGCTTCAGCCCGGTAAACCACAGCCGGGCTGGTCCTCGGAGTGTCGCCGGAAAAGCCTTGCACATCATGGCCTCCGAGGCTCCTTGTAGGGCCATCAAGACCCGGTAGCTTTCCAGGTGGTCAAGGGGATCAGCCTTGCCGTTGTAGGGCTCCACCTGGGGCATCTTGAACCGTAGCGGAACCGGTTCATCTTCGATCTCCGGGGAGAAGGGTGACTTCGTAGTGAACTCGAAGTCGCCGTCACGTCCTGATTTTCTCCCGTGGAGTGCCTGGATTTGGCGCTCCAGCTTCTCGACCTTCTTGTCGAGTTCGTCATTCTGGAAGATCGCTGCAGCGGTTCGTTCGAGCGCAGGTTGCCCTGGAACCGACTCAGCTTCTGAAGGTTGTGGCCAGCCTCCGTGGCCCCTGGCTGGGTGCTCTCTCCAGAGGGAGGCCTGGACTTGGGAGTCCTGACCTCAAAGGGGAAGTCCGCTTGTAGGGGGCTCCGGTTGAACTGGAGCCGGAGGAGGCAGTGCCGTTGGGATGCCCCTGGGCTGCAGGCTTTGGACAGCGGTAGCCAGGGCCTGCACCTGTTGCACCAGGGCATCAAACTGCTCCGGCCGAACTTGATGAACTGACTCAGCCGGAGGTGGTGAGTTTCGGACGGACTGCTCAGGGCTGGGGGGAGGACGTCGAGAGGCGTTGGAAGCCCCTTTGCTTCTTAGCTTCATGGCAGCGAACTCGGGCCCTTCCTCTAGCGCCAACTGTTGCTGGAAATTGGACCCGGGGGCCGCCGCGAAGCCGGGGAAGGAGGAGCTCCGCTGCGGGGAGGGCGGACGGCGGTGCGCCGGCCGGCAGCGTCCTCCTGGAGGCTGTGGAGAGTGGGGTGAGCGACGAAGAGGGCGTCCTGTCCTGTCCTGCAAAAAGAAGCCGGTGGCCGGGCTCCCCGGCGCCGGCCCTCCGCTCGCCGGGGGCCAATATGTGGAGAGAGCAAGCAAGAGATATGTGGAGAAGATGAAGAGAATATTAAGCTCAATTGTGTCTGTGCTGTTTCTTTTTCTCCTCCGGTCCAAGTCCGGGCCCCCCCTCTCTTTTCCCCCAGGTTTCCTTTTATAGAAGGATTTTTGTTACCTGGGAGGTGACAGGAGGTTTGTCCTGTTTTGTAATAATTGGGCACGATTTGGCCCATTAATGGCGTAGTGGAGAATAAGGCCGAATCGGACCGGAGTCAGGGAGTTGTCACGGTCGATCGGACCTGTTGGAGTGGTTGAACCGCCGGCCGTGGTGGGCCTGGGGTCCGTGGATGGTAAGTGCATTTATTACCGAGTGAACCGGCGGTCAGGGAGAGCCATACGCTCTGATGATTCAGTGATCCGGAGATCGTCTTGGGCCGTGTTCATTAAATGACTGGGTGCATCGGAGATTTGAGGGGGTCTCATGCATTAATGGCAGGTCGTGCCAAATACCTGCGGAGATCTTATGCCTTGATGGCTTGGAGATAGTGGCAGGTCGTAGTGGAGTCGCGTGTATAGCCGCCAGACCTTTTGAGAAGGTTAGGCAAGGCATCGGCTCGGCAGGGGTGCCGAGCCGAGCTGGTCGCCCAGAGGGGCGCCCTGTGGCGGGGTTGCTTCTAGTACTTCTGCTCGGGGCCCTTTGGGCGAGCGTCTTGCGCTCTTTGGTTGGTTTCCTGGTCGGCGCTTTCTGGTCGATTCTTTCTAGCCGAGCATCCCTACTTGGTCATTTTGGTTGGGCGCCTCTTCTTGGCGCTCTCTCTGGTCGACGCTCTCTAGCCGAGCATCCTGCTGGTCGGCATTCTTCGGTCGAGCGCCTTTCCGGTCGGCGCTCTTTGGCCGAGCGCCTTTCCGGCCGGCGCTCTTTGGCCGAGCGCCTCCGTGGCGGTATGACTTGGGGTTCCTCCCCCAACAGGTGGTATGCTGAGAACAGCTAGCTATGGGATAAGAATGGATCACGAACGGCAAGATTTTGGAAGAGGAAATCTGGGATACAAGCTAATTTGCAACGCGGAGGAGATGCGGCTCTGTTCTTTGGGAGCGGAAGGGAAACTGAAGCTTGGACGTGAGAGGATCTGGGAATGATTCGGTTTGAAGTTTTTATTCAGCTGGGAACAGGCCAACGGTTGCTAGATGGCTGGGAGATTATCCAGAAGAAAGGGAACCCATCGTGAAGCTCAAGATGCTCACGGAGATGCTGCTTGATCCGATCCGCGGTTGAAGCAGGTCGTGTTTGAATGCTGTGAAGCTTGGGAGGATGAAGTCAAATCGTGAAGAACGAAGGCTGGGATCCAGAGAAGGTTCGAATGATGCAGATGACGTGGAAGATGAACACAGGCGCTAGGGGGAATCTGGAAAAGATTTGGAAGAAGAAATGATGAACCGTGAGCTAGGAGATGATCGCGGATGGGAGGTTCTAAACCGTGAGCTGCTGTGTTCTGTTTTCGTGAAGTCTGGGAAGAAGAATCGGAAGCCATGAAGCTGGGATTTGAGGTTGAGCTGGGAGCGAAAGGAGTTGCTTCATTCCTTGGGAAGATAAGCTCGGGAAGGACGTGGAGGAGGTCGCGGAGAAACAGGGGATGCTTTTGTTCTAATCTAGATTCGGTTTGAGAAGGACTCGGAAGAGGAAATGAACTGGGAGCGTGGAGTTGGGAGGTTAGGAAAATGCTGGGAAGGATGAGGATGAATACGGAGACGTGAGAGAAGGAAGGCTTTGAATTTTATTTGCGGTTGGCTGGGATGCGTGGGAATCCGGCTGAGAGATACAATCCTTGGGAGGTGATCTAATCTGGGAGATAAGATCACGCTAAGATGTTTGGATTCGATATGGAAGGGGCGTTTGAAGAAATCGCGGACGGTTGGTAGTTTTGTTTCGGAACAGGGGAAGAGGATGCAAGGCTAGGAGGATAGAGAGTACTCGGTTTGGGAAGGAAACGAACGGGATGAAGTTGAAGGAGCTCTGGACTTTGAACGGTCGATTGTATACGGGATGGAGCAGATCTACGGATGTGATAAGGAGGAGACAACTGAGTGCAACGTGGGAGGAAAGAAAATTGGACCGTGGACGAGGGGGCGACATGGGGACTGCGGGAACTAATCCGTGAACAGAATATGATAGAATTTGACTGGACCTGCACACATTATACTCGACCAACATGATAAAATTAATCAAACTTGAATTTTTTTTAATATTGCAATGATAACAGGGAACACATTTTCTCATATTTAAATTTAATATATGTGCATAAAAATAATGATAAGTGCTATGAGTAAGAAGTTAATTTATGCATTATTTAGTACTTATCACACCCCCAAACCTACATTTTACTAGTCCTCAAGCAAAATAAAAACTAACTCACTTTCGCAGGAATCGCGATTGCATTTACCATATGCAATAAGGCTTTAAACCCCTAGGTGGCCCTAGTGGACGAGTTTTGTCTCGTAAGGATTTCCGACGCAATAGGTAGCCCTTTTCGATGTACCTGACTAAATTCACTCTCTCTTTTTTTTCTTCTTTTTTTTAAATAAATATAGTGAATTAGATAAGTATGATTCATCAGGACTCAAGGTTGCTATTAGACTTAACAACATAATGTTGAACCTAACCCTTAGAAGTGCAGGCCATGTGTGTTGTAAAATTCCAAAGTAAAAAAATTATCTTACAACTCGCTAAAAGAACTTTTGATAAAAAGAACTCAAATTGTCTTACTCCTGACTAGTCATTGGGCTTTTTTTTAGATTTTATATACTTCGTGTGTTTATCATTTTAGCACTAAGGCATTGAAATTAGGTTTTTTTAAATAAAAAACTTATTCAAAAATATGAAAAAATTCGAATTCTATACCCCCAACCTAGATCAAACATTGTCCTCCATATTTTTTTTGTTTATTTTATTAATATTATATTATTATTTTTTATTATTTTATTTTATTTTATTTTGGACGAAAATATGATGCATATGGAGGATAGAAACATTTTATCTTAGTTACATTAGTAATATAAGGACTCCTATCAAGACATTAAAAATGCAATAAAAAAATGCAAAAATGTCCTACGAAAATTGGGTTGCCTCCCAACAAGCGCTAAGTTTAACGTCTTCAGCCAAACGTAGCGCATCCTTATTAAATCATACCGGGTTCATGCCGAGTTCTCCAAGGAAGAAAATTTGTGGGAGACTGATTGTCGGGCAAGAAGTTGACTGCTTCTATGGCCTTGTCTATATCAAAGTCAAAAGGGCCAAGCATGTTTTTGGAGGATCATCGGCCAAAATATAGGGAAGGGTTTCTTTTACAAGATCATCCATTTTGTCTATTAAGAAGCACTCAACTTTTCTCGTGGGTTGGTTGGCCGTATTGAACACATTTAATTTTACCTTCATGTTCCAAATGATATGTTCATTACCCCCGTTCTACAATTGATGCACGCATTGGCTATTGCTAAAAAGGGGCGCCCAAGGATCATGGGGATTTGTTTCTTAGGATTAGGCTCATGTTCCATATCAAGGACGATAAAATCTACTGAAAAATAGAATTTATCTACCTTGACAAGAACATCTTCAATTATCCCGCGTGGTATTTTTACAGATCGATCAACCAATTGAAGGGATACCGAGGTTGGTTTTAACTCACCTAACCCAAGTTTCTCATAAACTAAGTAAGATAAAAGGTTGACACTTGCCCCTAGATCTAAGAGTGCTCGATCAATGAAATTATTTTCTAAGACACAGGAGATGATGGGAGCACCAGGATCTTTGAATTTCGGAGGGGTGTTATGTTGGAGAATAGAACTCACTTGCTCAATTAGGAAGACCTTTTTAGGCATATGTGTCCTAGATTTTCGATTTTGGGTACAAAGGTCTTTGAAAAATTTGGCATAGGAGGGAACTTGTCGAATAGCATCAAGAAGCGGAAGGTTGATTTTGACTTGTTTGAAAACCTCCATCATCTCCTTTAGTGAAGTTTCCTTTTTGCCAAAGGGAGAGGGTGAATTAAGAGCTTTAGGAAATGGGACTTTTGGGATGTGAGTTTTGGCAGAAGGTGGACTAGCTGAAGAAGAAGAAGAAGGTTTTAGATTTTCATTTGACATATTTCTATC
Source organism: Phoenix dactylifera (assembly GCF_009389715.1). Lineage (NCBI taxonomy): Eukaryota > Viridiplantae > Streptophyta > Magnoliopsida > Arecales > Arecaceae > Phoenix > Phoenix dactylifera. The sequence goes on from NW_024068335.1 coordinate 157,633, forward strand.
CTCTTCTTCACCTTCCTTATTGTTATTCTCCCCAATCTTATTATCTACTACACGTCCACTCCTTAGGGTAGTCAAAGCATTGGCTTGTTCATGATAAATTGTATTTAGTTGATTTTTTTGAGCCATGTATTGTCCCCTAGGATTACTTAGTGGTTGGCTTGGAAGCTTTCCTTCCTCTCGCTTGTTCAGTGCATTAGCTAGTTGCCCCATTTGGGATTCTAGCTTGGCGATGGATTGCATGTGAGAGTGCACCAATTGTGTAATGGTTTCCAAACCTTGAAGGGTGGTCAACACTTTCTCCTCAAAGGCTGTGTTTCTATGGGATGGAGGAGGATTGTGTTGAAATTGAATCGAGGGACGGTAGGGATGAATATTTTGTGGGGTTTGAAATTCTGAGGATTTTGAAATTTTGAAAGTAGGGTCGGGCAGTATTCGAAGCTTGCTGCTTCCAAGAAAAGTTTGGATGATTCCGCTATCCTGGGTTATATGTATTGGAATATGGATCATTACCTGGTCGAGATTATGTTTGGGCAGCATTAACTTGTTCTTACATAAATTCAGAAAATTGAGCTGCCGAAGAGCACTCAAAACAGGATGAGATGGGCTAGAACAAAGAGCACACACTTATGCTTGGAAAAAGTTTGGAAGCTGTTCTCTAGACATTAGCTGGTCCAATTTGCGGGACAATGCATCTACTTTGTGATAGACCTATGGACTGGCTAACTTCATATATGGTCCCTTTTTTTGAGAACTCGGGGGTGCTTGACGAGCGGAGGAGGCATGATGGAGGGAAATTTCATTAAAGTTTTTAAACAATTGCCATGCCTCATGGTCACACCCTCAAAACCCCCTAATTCCATCACATCAAGCACAAAAATCTCCATTTTGCCCCTGCCACTTTGATGCATCTTCAATTATGCCATTAACTTTTGATTCCTTCCAATATTACCCCTCCTATCAACTTAAGGATTATTCTATTCTTCTTTTTCTTTATAAAAAAAATCGGGTTATTAAAGTAGTCCACGCACATACGCCATTTGCCATTAGCTTTCTTTACGAGGACCACGTTGGCGAGCCATTCTGGGTAGGAAACTTCTTGAATGAAGCCGACCTCGAGGAGTTTGTTGACTTCCTCAGCCGCTGCCTGTTATTGTTCTAGCGCGAAGCTCCATTTTTTCTGCCTCACGGGCTTGTAGTTCGACTTGACTTGAAGTCGATAAACCATGACCTCGGGATCGATCCCAGGCATGTTAGTAGGTGACCAGGCGAATACGTTCATGTTGGACTAGAGAAACTCGATCAAAGCGATCTCGTTCGTGAGCGCTCAGGTCGAAGCCGATCTGCACAGTTTGCCTCGGGCGATCTTCTCTCAAAGGGATTTGAAGGAGAAGCTCGCCTCTGCCCGTTGCTTTGTTAAGCTCGTCGCGTACCTCCAGGGTTTCGATGGGCAATGCCTGGGCTGAGACTTGGGCTGATACTTTAGTTAGTTGCTTTGCTTTAAGTGTTGCCATGTAGCACTGTTTGGCTATCGCTTGGTCTCCTCAGACCTCGCCGACTCCCTGTTTGGTGGGGAACCGCACGAGTAGATGATAAGTCGAGACCACAGCTCGAAGGGCATTGAGTCCTGGTCGGCCGAGGATAGCGTCGTAGGCCAGGTTACACGGACCACTAGAAAATCTATCCTCATAGTGCTTTCTCTTGGGGCGAGCCCAACCGTGATAGGTAGGTTAATTATGCCTTCAACCGGGACCGAATCTCCGGTGAATCCGACCAGCAGAGCATTCATTCTTTTGGAGCTGACCTTCCGCCATTCCCATTCTTTGGAAAGCATTATAGAATAACACATTTGCTGAGCTTCCATTATCAACCAGAATACGCTTTACATCAAATTTGTTTACAATCATAGAGATAATCATATAGATGACCACAGCATCATCATGGGGAGTCACAACTCCTTCAGGTCATCATCCGAGAATGAGATGGCCTCGGTCATGCGTTGACACTTCGGAGGGGCTTCTTTCGCAGTTGGTTCTTTGGTCGAGGTTCCTTCAGCAAGGCCTCCCCCTATGGTGTTGATGGTGCCGGCAATAGGTGTGTTGTCGTTTTGATTTTTAGGTGGCACGGCATTCTCTGTTGGTGCTCTTTCGTCTCGCCAGTTCCACACGAACCGGTTGAGTATCCCGTGATGGATGAGAGTTTCGATCTCGTCTCGGAGCCAGAAGCATTCCTCGGTGTCGTGGCCATGATCTCGGTAGAAGCGACAGTACTTCCTAGAGCATTGCCGAGCTTCTGAGTCCCACATCGGTGGCGGCGATTGGAGATAGCCTCGGCCCTCTATCTCCATAAGAATCTCGGACTGAGTAGCAGTGAGGGGGAGTATAGTTCTCAAACCTCCCTAGTGATGTTCTCTGCCGAGGCAGTGATCTCGGTCATGGTCGCAGTCTCCGGCGAGGGTGGGCTCCGCAACCGAGGCAGTTCTTCTCGCGGCAAGGTGACCGGCTCCTCGGGCGACCGCATTCCTCGTGGCGCCTCTTCTGCCCCTTCGAGGGTCGTTCGGTGGCATCATGCCGAGAAGCTATTGCCTCTTCAACCTTTGCGTACTTTCGAGCTCGAACCAGCATCTCTGTAAAGTCGACTGGAAATTTTTCTCAATGGAGAAGAGAAACTTGTACGAGCGAGCTTCTGTCTTCAATGCCGACATGGCAATAGATTGATCGAGCTCACGGACCTCCCAAGTTGCGGTAGTGAAGTGGTTGATGTAGTTTGTCAGGGATTCTCCTTCCTTTTGCTTGATGTCGAGAAGAAAATCTGACGTTCGCCGCTGGCGCCTGCTAGCGGCAAAATTGGCCACAAACTGCTTGCCGAGCTACTCGAAGGAGAGCACGGTGCTCGGCTTTAGCCCGGAGAACTAGAGCCGGGCCATTCCTCGGAGGGTTGCAGGGAAAGCCTTGCACAATAGAACCTCCTAGGATCCTTGCAACGCCATGAGGACTCTGTAACTCTCCAGATGATTTAGTGGTTCTGTGGTCCCGTTGTAGGATTCTATCTGGGCCATTTTGAATCTTGGTGGAATCGGCTCGTCCTTAATTAGGCGGGAGAAAGGCGACTTGGTAGTGAACTCGGGGTCGCCCTCATGTCTGATTCTTTGATCCCGAAGTGCCTCAACTCGCTGCTCGAGTTCTTCCACCATCTTGTCGAGTTCTCCGCCTTGGAAAGTCGCTATGGTGGTCTGTTTTGGTACTGACCCGGGGTCGATTCGGCTTCCGAAGGTTGTGGCCTTTTGTTTCGGTTCTTCCCTAGCGGCTCTTTCTGGGGAGACGCTCGGGTTGAACCCTGGTGACAGCGTCGTTCTCCATTGTTGACCCTTGAAGAGTCATGGGGATCTCAGTCTTGGGACATAGGTCCATCTGGAAGGAGCGCCGATCGGACATGAACCTACGGAGGCGGCATAGGAGGGGCCTCCATATGCTGTAGGCCTTGGACCGCTGCCGCTAGTGCCCGGACTTGCTGCACCAGCGTGTTGAACTGCTCAGGCTTGATCCGATGAACTTGATCTGCCAGAGGCCTTGGTGGTGGGTTTTGGACTGAGTGGCCAGGACTTGGTACGCGATGCCGAGAGGCATTAGATGCTCCTCTGCTCCTCAATCTCATGATCACGACTCGGTCTCTTCCTCTAGCAACAACTGTTGCTGAAAATTGGACTCGAGGGTGACCGCGGACCGAGGGGAGGAGCTCCGGCTAGTGGTGCGGCGGCTGATGGCTATCTCCGGCGGACCTGCAAGAAGCCTGTGGCTGGGAGTTCCGGCGCAGGCCCTCCGATGCTTAAGTCAGAGGGGGGTTTTTAATTGAGAGAAGTAATGGAGAAAAGTAAAGGCCGGGGAGGAAGAGGAAGTCCCCGCCTTGAGCTTCTCCCCCTCTTTTTATAGGAGAGGGTGCAACGGTTATCTGTGATCGGGCGTGATTGCACGAATCAATGAGTTACCATAAACGGCCCGAGATTTTGGTCTAGTTGGCGATCTATTGAGATCGTGTAAATTTAAATATTGACAGCCGTTGAGGCGGAGATTGCGGAATTTGATCCCGAATATGAAGGACTTGATTTTCGATGGAGTGAGGAGGTCTGCCTCTTCCTTTGACTGGGTCTTTCTTGGCTTTGAGGTCGACCGGGCTTAACTCTGCCGAGACCATACTTGCCGAGATTATGCCGAGATCGGGGTCGTGAGCTCTGGGATTGTCGGTGCTAAGGTCGGGTGCTCTGAGAGTATGCTTGCTGTCGTCACGTTCGTCATCAAGTGCCGGTGATTTGACCACGTGCTTTGGATAATCCATTTTTTCCCTAGCATAATGTATTATTTTCTTTTTACCTGTATATGGTGATGGAGTTGATAGGTGATAGAAATTTATAGGGAGAGATGAAATTTTGACAGCTCTCTTCATTGTCTATATATTTGAAATCGCAATCTTGATAGTATGAAAGAAAAAAAAATGATGGTATCAAAAATTATATCTGATATATCTCAAAACCCGGCCATAATTGATAGAAGATTGGCAATATAGCCAACCTAGAAGCACATGAACAGTCCTTTATCTCAGGTGTCTGGTTTTTTGTTTGAAATTGGATTTTAGATACTTGGGAGGTTTAATAACGTAATCATTTTGTGGCTTGTAAGCCAGATTATTTGCTTGCACCCAAAATCGCATAGTCTTTTGGTCTACTTAATATATTCTATGGGGATGGTGGCAGGCAATCAAATTTATGCAATCTTGATGCATATTAAGATAATAAGAAGGATTTTGTTAGAAGAGAATGACCTCTATCACTGTAATGAGAATGATTCAAATTTCTGCTGCAAACTGTTTTCCTCAGCAGCTGCCACAATGTCTGTTTCCTGAAAGCAGAAGAGTTTCTTATTATATTTATTCAGCAGTAGACTTACTATTATTTTCTTATACCAAATTATGCGGGACCCAGATCCTTCCCTTCAAATAAAATAGGTATAGCATTCAAAAGTTTGCAATGCTATGCCATGTAACATATATTGAAGACATTGAATCTGCAATAGTCTATCATGATAACATAAGAAAGATGAAATAAAAACATTTTATGTTTCAATCCAGGACATTAGTTATCTTGCCAAGGAACTCCGAACAAAAAAAGCAAAACAAAATAGAGTTGTATTATTAAGCCCTCTCTCATGTCCTCTCCCCCCCCCCCCCCCCCCCCAAACTAAAAAAAAAAAAGCTTATATATTTTACATAATGGATATCTCAGCCCTGTGATCTAACATGCTGATGATGACATCCCAGATTGCCAGCATCAGCCAACACCAGTTCAGTACAGCAACAATCAAGTAGAATCATCTGAGGTTGACTTTGTCCGGGTACATGCGAACCTGCCTTCCTTGAGCTGATACTGGCTACTGCCTAGATGCTTCCATACCATCTTCCTCCATATCACATGCATCACTCTCTTGGTTCCCTTGCAGCAATGCCTGTGGAACAAGCTGATACCTGAACCTAACTCTCTAGAAGAGTCCCGAGTATTTTGCGAGCTATTCATCCACTGACATAGCATCACCTGACTTCTTTCGAGGGTGAACGTCACAGACTTTTGGAAGGTCCCCGGGAAACTCAGGCTGCATCTGATCAGGGTTTGACCTTCACCAATTACAAAACTCTGCAAAAGCCTGCCTGTTAGTTTTGTCATCAATTTCCTCTGATGAGTCAAAAGTATAGTGGATATACTTGGAGGGATTTCTTATATAATCAGGAATCCCAAGGGACTCTTCAGTGGCTTGCAGTCGTTTTCATAGACTCTGGGAACATGTGAAGGCCATCACATTCTTCATTCACCTCAGCATGGACATCTTTACATCCAGGATCAAACCTAACAACGCTTTTTTGGGCTTTTGAATCGTCCTGCTCCTCTTTTCTTTTCAGATGGGCTTTAAATTGGTATCATCCTTGGCTATCTTAACTTGTAAATCTACAGCTGGCTCTCTGCAATCATGACTACGAAGGGATGGCAGTTAACTGCAGCTTTCTTGTCTTCTTTGAGCCTTGCACTTGCAGCAAAGTGATCTGCACGTGGATCCCTACGAAAATCATGCATCTCCTCGTATGAATCCTCAGGAAAATCAGGACCTAGGGTGTGGAAGTTTATGCGAGGACCATGATCTGTGACATCCCTCATATACAGCCGATCTCCAGCATTCTCCATGCCGATCGCTGCTCTGTCGTATTCATCTCTTCATCCTGCAAGAAAATTATTTAGTCAAGCAATTGTCGATGCAAGTACTGAATTCAAACTCAATGTTGCTTGGCTGCTTGTCTTAATACCCCCCTCCCCCCCTTCCCCCTCAAAAAAACCTGCAGCCAAAAGAAAACCAAAAAGGAGGGAGGGACTAGTTCACTGACTACTACCAGCCATAACTAATAGCCTCATCATCCTCTCCACATGGAAAAACATGAATATGCTTAAAGAGCAAAAGAAATGATAATAATCATAATAACAATAACAATAATAATATAATCATGACGACGATGACGACGAACCATTGAGCATATGATTCTAAAAGCCAAATCATGCAAACAATGCAAGCCATGTTTCTCGTTTTGCTTAAATAATATCACACATAGAGGAAGGATATTCACAAGGTCATCAATTTCTTTCTCGTGCATGAACTATCTATTATTAGGCAAAAGTCTTAATTGACTGTGTTTAAATTCTTTGGAAAGACATCATTGATTCAGTTTCCACTGCTTTAGAAGCTGCTTGTACTTCATTGTACTCTAAAGAGTTAAGGCAAGAATGAATTACCTCGCACATTCCAGTCAACCAATATTAAGGAGAGACTAATGGACTTGAAGAATAAGGACCCATGAATTTATCCAAATCTCCATCTTCCTTTCAAAATGAATTTATGAAGCATAGATATTTAAGAAGAATGAATCCCACTTTCTCATACACTTCAATATCACAAAACATACCATTCTTTTGACGCTCCTTTTTGAGAATTGATAAACCTGATAAATAACACTTAATCCAAGATAGACAGGTCACTATGAAAGAATCTTGCAAACGGAATATGATAAAGAATATCAAAAACTCTTCTAGTTGCTTAGCAAAAACGGCAGTCGCCACTGCAGACAGGTTGCTTAAAAGACTAATCAACCTAATGTTTTTCCTGGTCCACTTCTTTCTCCTTACAGTTTTATGTTAAAGGCATATTTTGCACTACCATCCATTCTCAAATCTCAAATATAAACAAAATTCTTAGAAATCTTTAACCCATTTTCTGGTACAACTGAGTCAAGAATCTTGGAAGAAGAAAAAGTCGGGCAACTGCACCAGACGGTTTGCCTCATCCAATGTCCAATAAGCATACTCAATTTTCTCAATCTCAAAGTATTCAATTTGAGTTTTGCCTTTTACAATAAAATCAAGCAGTCCCAAACTTTCGATTTAACTCTAACCAGATCTATTTTTAGCATCTCATCGAAAGAAAAGTACAGAAGGAAAGGTACCATCATGATCCGTTCATCTAGAAAATGCCAAAACTCTTACATACTGCCTATAGTGATTCTATCTTCAACCAAGGTTTCATTATTCTACCTTCTTCCTTCAATGGTTACTTGCCAACTCTACAACACCAAAAAGGTCAAATCCTAGTAACAATTTAAAATCCCATCCTAGGAAGGCCTTTTTCTTTAGTTCTCAAATTTCAAACTTTCCATGTATATCACAACTTAAGTTTAAATTAATCCTTTTCTTAAATTCTAATTATCCACAACTATGAGCCACAGTACCCTGAACTACATAGAAACAGGATTTGGTAATCCTGGTTCAAGGACCACATATTTCTAAACTTGAATGATCTTAATCCTTTCCTTACTTTCAATGTCTATGAAATGATAAGCAAGTAGCATCAAACAAATCCTAAAAAAGTAGACAAAACCACATCAAGTGTTATAAACTATCTTAAGGATACAAGAATGATAATATTCAATTTACATGTCGTGTGGTGCTAAGACATGAATAAGACATCTCCAAGATAGAGATACAAAAGCTCACTATCATATACTTGCTAAGCTACCAGTCTTGTCTGTCTAAGTATTCCCTCGATTCTTTATAAAAGCGAGTCTAGTAGCAAGAAAATTCCTAATGCTGTAGTCTGGGAAGGCCCTAAAATTCCTAGTTGTCCAATAAATGTTAACAAAAACTATATTTTATTGAGGCTATTTTCATTGGCCATTAACCCTTTCAACATCATTCCCCATAAATTTCGTATATGATAAAGAATCTTGCAAAAGGAATATGATAAAGAATATCAAAAACTCTTCTAGTTGCCTAGCAAAAACATCAGTCACCACTGGCAGACAGGTTGCTTAAGAGACTAATCAACCTAATGTTTTTCCTGGTCCACTTCTTTCTCCTTACAGTTTTATGTTAAAGGCATAAATTTCGTATAGCACAATATTACCTACAAACTCAGTTGTCAACATGCCCCATGTGTCTGATTCATCAACAACAAAAAATAGAAAAAATGAGACTGGAAGCTGGCATAAAAAATAAAGAAATTGCACATGAATATATTGAATTGCATACTAAGAATGACTGTCTAGACTCTAGAGGCAATTAAAAATCTCGGAGCATCAACACTCTAAACACTCCAAACTAAAATAACAAAGATACTCCATTTTCAGTATGTGAAAAATTGCCATGTTGCACTTTGTATTATCCAGGAGTCAACATTATAAGTTACATAAGAACTGAAGTGTCCCCCTTCCGCCGCTGCTTGCTCATCCATTTGATCATTTAGAATGAGTGGTCACAGAATATTTCTTATGATATCATCCCCTAAATGTGTCATCTTTGGTTATCAAAGGCAATTCAAAGCAACCTTGTTCAGTTACAATATTCAAATTTCATTCTACCTAAACCCTTACTTTCAAGCCCAAAAAGGTTCCATTATAGGAGTCCGATCAAGAAAATGTAATCAAGTTATGATTCCCATAGCATACTCTTCAGTAGTTAAATGGTCCCCACATTTATAATATCCAATATCGAAGTTGTTGAATTTCCTAAACACTTGCTTACTCTCATTTTTTTTTCATTCTTCATCTTTTTTCCTCCCTAACTAAGACAAGTAATTAGAATATTCTATAGTTTCAATATGTTTGATTATTTACAATAAACCACCTCATCCATGCGATAGTCATACAAGCAGGAACTGGATTATCAGTTTTGACTGCATTTCCAAAAGTTCTGAAATCAGGAATCTTAAGAATTATATCTGAAAGTCATTTCACCATTCACGGATGGCAGTTCCCATTGCATACAAATGATTGCAGCTTATGGAAGTGACTTTCTGCGATTGAACCAACAAAAATGCACATTTCATGTTGCAGAAGGAAGTTATGAACTCACAAGCATAAAATAAACATATACTGATAAACCATCCTTAACAAAGAAAACCATAACAGAATTTGCCACAATTCTTACTGAAAGCCTCCTATGAAGCACAGAGAACAACTTTCTAAAATGTAAAGCCATACAGTCAATACCACAAATCTTTACTCAAGCCTCATTCCATACCTGGTGGTTAGTTTCATTTTCCCATCCAACATTTTTCTTTTTTTTTGGTGGGGTGGGGTGCAGAGGGGTACTATAACTTTAAACTATTCCCGAGATACTTCATGGATATTGATAGTCAGATTCAATTCTTCACAAAAACAGACAAAGGATATCATTACAAAACTACTTCAATTTCTAGTGTTACTCCTTATCGATACCTCCCAACCTCCTGATTCTCTTTGCATGATGCTAAGCATTCTCATCATGATCAACAATCATCACCACGCCATTGAAAATCTCCCAAATCAATTCTCTTGTCATGAAGATAGTTAGTACCACAGACCATTCGGTCATTTTACTTACATCAATGGCATCCTTATAATGATAATACTATCTCAACTCCACTGAATTGCTTTATTTCCAAGAAGTACATTATGTCATTGACCTCAAAGCTCAAGGTAGATAATCCACATCAATAGTAGATTAAAACATATACTTGCCTTCCTAGTTGGAGAACCTCAACAGGCAAACTGGCTCCAACAGCACCTGCCACAGGACCCAAATCATTATTCACAACTAGCAATCCACTTATCTAATCTATAAGGCACTGCTCCAATCTGATGAGCCTGATGCAACGTTGTCAGATATACTGGTTATAAAACATATTTTGGTGATACATAAAGCGCTTCCTAGTCAAACAAGAAGGTATAGTCATATTTCTCATTCATATGGCCCTAAGGCAGTTGTCCTGGTAAGAGAAACTCTACAAAAAGCTTACTTCTTTGAGCTCTAATTTGGTTTCTTAAAGTATTTTTTGTTAAATAAAAAGAACAGATGGCCTCCCTTCCCATGGATGTGCTTAGCATTCAATGGTAATGACTACCACCATTCCATTCCTATGGTCATGAAATTCCCTATGCCATGAAAAATACACTGAATTCAATAGCAATCATAATAGCATCACATCAAAATCTAGGCATCAAAATGAGAACATCTATAGCCATTACATTCTACACGCCTTGGAAAATTCACTGAATGCAATACCTGATGATAATAGCACCTCATCTAACCCTAGCATTAACTGATACAAATCTATATTTACTGTGACCAAGTAATCAAAATCCCCTTTCGTAATAATGCAGTAAACATGAACTATTTCAAATTACTAAAACCTTGTCACACTGAATCCAAACTAGAACAGAAATTTGGGGTTTATATAAATCGATTCAAGTTTCAATTTTTATAACAGTAATCGATACATCAGGCAGACAGAACAAATCAGAAGACAAAGAAGACAACAACAATCCAAAAACAAGAGACCATTACCAAAGTTTGAACAACCTAATCTCCAATTAGAGGCATTCGTCGCAAGGTCAGGTCAAGAGATATTAAACAAAGGGGAAGTCACAAGTAAAATAGAAGCGAACCTCGTTATCTAGGGTTGGATCCATTCCGATGGAAGACCTGATCTCTCTCTCCTCTCTCTATCCACATCATCCCCGCCATCTTCCCCTCCTCCGCCACCACCATCATCATCGCCGTCATCTAACTCGTCGAGATCGTCTTCGAACTGATCCTTCTTGGGATACCTCGCGTTCTTGAGCTTCTTCGCGAAGCATCCACCCTCTGCGAAGGCAGACGAGCAAGGAGTCTCGTCACGGTCGTGGCCGGCCCCGCGCTCCCGGTTCCACTCGCTGCGCGCGACCTCGCCGTCGGAAACGGACCAGGAAGACGCCGGGAAGGAGCTCCCGGGGACGGAATCGAATAGCCG